>NC_138779.1:36399768-36612268 GCF_965119305.1 Pelophylax lessonae | reverse complement strand
AGGGTTAAGGCTAGGGTTAGGGTTATTTTTAGTGCTTAGGGTTAGACGGTTAGGGTTAGAGGCGTTGGGGTAGGGTTACTAACTCTAACCCTAAGTATCTTACCGTAACCCTAGCCCCTAACACTAAACCTAACCCTAACCCTTAAAGCCCAGTTCCTGTCCCATTTTGGTCGGTTCTGGTCTGTTTGCGGTTGTTTGCGGTGTGTTAAACGGGGAGTTTGGTCCGTCACTGTGAAGCGGGCGTAACCCTTACACTACCTGATCGATACAACATCATACCTGATCGTATATACACACTGGATGTTTTAAAGCACGTTATTCCAAACAATTTAGGAATGTTAGGTGATTTATGCCCTTTATGGAATAAAACCCGACTCTGCGTCAACTACGTAATTTTCCATGGGAGTTTTGCCATGGATCCCCCTCCGGCATGCCACAGTCCAGGTGTTTGTCCCCTTGAAACAACGTTTCCATTACTATTGTGGCCAGAAAGAGTCCCTGTGGGTTTTAAAATTCGCCTGCCTATTAAAGTCTATGGCAGTTCGCAATGTTCGCCAGTTCGCGAACATTCGCCGATGTTCGCGTTCGCCGTTCGCGAACGGCGAATTTTATGTTCGCGACACCACTACTAATAATTGCTAAATAAAATATATAAAATAGTGTTGCACAAAATAAAATCCTTTTTAGATAAGACTGTATATGCGATGTAAATAGACTGATAAAAAATATTATTATATGCTCCTTCCAAAAAAAACAAATGAATCCATGTGTTCAAGTGATAAAATGAATCCCTAAATATCCTCACCAGTGTTAAATCATAAGGCATATAAATGATAATCAGAAATTAACATATATTAAGTGACTAGTGAATAGTTTAGTATGATAAAACACGATATTTTCTCAATAATACTGCATAAATCCTCATAAAAGTGCGTAATGCAAAAAAATGTCCAATAAAAATCCCAATGTGCAAATCACAGTGATAAGGAATCAAAATACAGTCCACCGTATATCAATTCAAAAAATATTAAATTAAAGTAGTGTCAAAAATAGATAAATCCCAGTCTTTGTGAATCAGTGCAAATACAATTAGAGTCTTCAATAAAGTGCTCCAAACCACCTGAGGGTGGTAAGTGTTCCCCAAGAAAGTGAGTGACCAGAGTGTCACAGATCATAAAACAACTGTGCACCCCCTTGTGAGTGGGTGCTCACCTTATGTACGATTAAAACAGGCACATATACAGGGGCTCCTTCTTAGGGGTGACCCTTCCAGATCCTATTGTTCCAGCAGTACGTGGCTCAGATACAGTTTAAACTGGCGCATATACAGGAAATCAGGGAAACTGATCCATCCAAAACGTGACACTCCAGCAGCAAGTATCAGCGTGGCATATGAAAAAAAGGAAACCTCCAATAGTGCTTATACCTCTTGAAATGTTTATTTAATAAAAGAAAGATTAACCACTTTACGACCGGCGCACGACGATCTACGTCGGCACTCAGCCCCGGCCAGGCAAACTGACGTAGGCCTACGTCAGCACAATTTGCCGGCCCTGTGCGCGCTCCCGCGCGTCCCCGCCGCCGATGATGACTCGATTGGGTTCAGAACCGATCAGTCATCAGGTCCAGGCCAATCATTTTTGGTCTGGACCTGTTGATCGGTCCTGCCCAATCAGATCATCCTCTAAGCCTGTGAAATGTAAACACAGGCTTAGAGGAGATGTGCCCTCCCCCCACAACGGTCTTTTTGGATCCAGCGTGAGAGGAGAGCACATCTTACTGTGAGTACTGCACCAAGCACACCCACACACAGTTAGATAGGCACATTTCACCCCCGATCGCCCCCCCAATTAACCCCTACAGCACCTGACACAACACACACTATATACAGCATATAGCATATACCTATATACCTGTATAAGTGTGATTTGTGAACAGGTGTAGCCCTTGCGACCCCCCCTTTTCCACTCAAATTACCCCCCACCCCCCCCTAATAAAGATTTAACCCACTGATCCCCCCTGAACCCCCCCTGATCACCGCCGTTAACCCCTACACCCTCTGTCACATCAGCACTAATACAAACGCAATATACGGTGTTATTGTATTTTTGTATTAGTGTCATTGTGATCAGAATTAGCGCAGGCGACTAAGTTTCTGTCCCAAGAAGGTTTAGGGTCCCCGCCACCCGCCCAATAAAGATTTAAGCCCCTGACCCCCCCCTGATCACCCCTACACCCCCTGCCATAACACACACCGTATACAGTATATAGCATTTTGCTATATACCCGTATAAGTGTGATTTGTGGTCAGGTCTAGCGCTTGCGACCCCCCTTTTTCCACTTGAATTACCCGCCACCCCCCCCTAATAAAGATTTAAGCCCCTGATCCCACCTGATCCCCCCCTGATCACCGCTAGTTAACCCCTACACCCTCTGTCACATCAGCACTAATACAAACGTAATATACTGTGTTTTTGTATTTTTGTATTAGTGTCATTGTGATCAGAATTAGCGCAGGCGACTAAGTTTGTGTCCCAAGCAGGTTTAGGGTCCCCCCCACCCGCCCAATAAAGATTTAATCCCCTGATCCCCTCCTGATCACCCCTACACCCCCTGCCACAACGCACACTGTATACAGTATATAGCATTTTCTATATACCCGTATAAGTGTGACTTGTGACCAGGTTTAGCGCTTGCCACCGTTCCTTTTATCCTTAAGATACCCGCCAGTCCCTTCCAATAAAGATTTAAACCCCTGATCCCCCCCTGATCCCATCCCGTTAACCCCTACACCCTCTGTCACATTAGCACTAATACACACATAATATACTGTTTTTACTGTATTTTGTATTGGTGTCATTGTGACTTGAGGTTGCGCTAGCTAGCTAGTTTCTTTCCCAAAGGAGGTTTAGGGTCCCCGCCACCCCCCCCAGATCCCCAGCGCATAGTTTAGAAGTAACCCCTTGATTGCCACACACGCACGCACGCACGCACGCACCTACACTTCCATTTCTAGTATAGTGTTTGAACAGATCAATATCTGATCTGATCAGAACTATACTAGCGCCCCCATAGTTTAGGGTTCCCAAAACGCGGTGTTTGCACGATCAGTACTGATTCCGGCCAGCACCTGCGTTTAACCCTTTCACCCAGGCAAGTGTAGTAATCAATAGATTACTGTCACTTGCAAAAAAACACAAGACACAAAACCGCTGTGTTAGCAGAGTCAGGCCTGATCCCTGCTAGCATTAGCAGTTTTTTTTGTAGCGCTTGAAATAGTCTTCGACAACCAGGTGCTTTTATTACCTGTGAGTCGCATCACTGTACGAGTAAATTTAGTTGCCAAAATGACCAAACGTTCGTACAGGGATGAAGAGCTTCTCAGTTATATGCTGACCGAGTCATCTGATAGCGAAGGGGAAGCTACAATGACCGAATTAGTGTCAGTATATGAACCTGATGACGGCAGCGGCTCCCTGACAGATAGCTCCGACGACAGATGGGTCCCTGTTAGACCCAGGCGTACCCGACCCCATTCTGAAGTTGTTGTGATGCAGGAATCGCAGGGTGCTCGTATGGAGCAGAGTGTGGGTACTAGTGCCGCTCATCCTTCTGGCGACCTGGCAAGCGCCAGCGGCCTAGTACAACCTGGACCTAGTACAACCAGCACTGCAGTAAGACCTGGTGACGTGGCGAGTCCCCTAAGTGCAGTTGAAGCTGGTGCGGTGGCTAGCACAAGTAGTGGCCCGCAGCCACCGCGTATTCGAAGACAGGCCCGTAGAGCCCATAGTGCCCTCCCTGATGCGCTGGCATTTCCTAATTGGCAACCCACCGATACTACAGCGCCAGTACTTCCCCCATTCACCGCCCAACCTGGAATCCACGTGGAGACAGCTGGTTTTACGCCCCTGAACTTTTTTGAGCTGTTCTTCACGGAAGATCTTTACAGATCTATTGTGGATCAATCAAATTTGTATGCACAACAGTTCATCGCCGCCAACCCAAATTCACACCTTGCCAGACAATTCGGCTGGAAACCTATAACGGTTTCCGAATTTAAGATCTTTCTGGGCCTTTCCCTCCACATGGGCATAACTAAACAGAGTGAATTGCGGCTATATTGGTCCACTAGCCCAGTTCACCATATGCGCATGTACTCTGCCTCTATGTCCAGGACGAGATACGAGCAAATTCTGCGATTTATGCATTTCAGCGACAATGAACTCTGTCGTCCTCGGGGAGACCCTGCATACGATCGGCTCCACAAAATTCGGCCCCTCATAGACCACTTCAATCAGCGGTTTGCAGCCTTGTTTACCCCCGAACAAGTTGTCTGCGTTGACGAGTCCCTGATTAAATTTACTGGCCGCCTTGCTATGAAACAGTACCTCCCCAGCAAGCGTGCCAAGTACGGGGTCAAACTGTATAAATTGTGTGACAGGGCCACAGGCTATACAGTTAGTTTCCGGGTCTATGAGGGAAAAGATAGCTGTGTGGAGCCCCCCAACTGCCCAGACTACATAGGGAGCAGCGGTAAGATCGTTTGGGACTTGGTGTCACCCTTATCCGGAAAGGGGTACCATTTGTACGTGGACAACTTTTATACAAGCGTGCCACTATTTAGTCACCTTCTTGATTTACAAATTGGCGCATGTGGCACCGTGCGACCTAATCGCCGGGGCTTCCCCCAACGGCTTGTAGATTCCCGTCTTAGTCGGGGGGCGAGAGCCTGCTTGAAAACGGACAAATTACTTGCGGTGAAGTGGAAGGATACACGGGATGTTTATGTTCTGTCCTCCCTTCACCCAGACACGACGATCCAAATTCCTACGGCAACTGGCGTTGTGGAGAAACCCCTCTGTGTCCACGAATATAACCTTAACATGGGAGGGGTGGACCTTAACGACCAGCTTTTGGCGCCGTATTTAGTTGCCCGTAAAGCCAGACGCTGGTACAAAAAAGTGTCTGTTTACCTATACCAATTGGCTATGCTGAACGCCTTTGTCCTATACAGGGCGTCAGGACGAACTGGATCTTTCCGGGAATTCCAGGAAGAGATCATCCTTGCCTACCTGTACCCAGGAGGCATGCCTGCCCAACTTCCCCTTCCAGATGCAGTGAGCCGGCTGCATGAGAGGCATTTTTCACATGTCCTCCCGAGTACCCCTACCCAAAGATGGCCCCAAAGAAGATGTCGTGTCTGTAGCAAGCGCGGATTTAGGCGTGACACCCGTTATTATTGTCCCAAATGTCCTGACCAACCTGGTCTCTGCATCGGGGAATGTTTCGAGCGCTACCATACACTAGTGGATTATTAGCGTAGGGTACAGCACGACACAGTGTAGGGCACATAAACACAGGGTCTCGAAGGATGTTGGATGTCCATCGACATTTTGAGAGACCCAAGCTGGAAGAGAAGATCGCAGATGATCGCAGTCCCTCCCAAATCAAGAAGTAAAGGAACAGTTAGAAAGAAAAATAAAAGGATCCAAAAACTGTTGTGGTGTCAGTAATTTTATATGTCCTTCTACTCCTTCCTACTATACTTTTTTTCAATGTCCTTTGTTTGTTTTTTCATTCTTTTGTGACCTGTTTCTCTTGCAGGTCCCTCGTCGGCTACCACGCATTGATTTTATATATTCTGACACAAACAGCGTTTGCGCTCAGCATATATGGATACCTTTGCTGATAGCAGCTGTGGTGATTTTCTGATTTCAGCACTGCAGTTAAAATCCTATTTTGGTATACGTGGATAGCGCCGTGTATACCCATCATTAAATTCAGTGGGTGGTTGTTTGGGCGGTTAATGATGAAAATCCAAAAACTGTTGTTGTCAGTCATTTTATATGTCCTTCTACTCCTTCCTACTATACTTTTTTTCAATGTCCTTTGTTTGTTTTTTCATTCTTTTGTGACCTGTTTCTCTTGCAGGTCCCTCGTCGGCTACCACGCATTGATTTTATATATTCTGACACAAACAGCGTTTGCGCTCAGCATATATGGATACCTTTGCTGATAGCAGCTGTGGTGATTTTCTGATTTCAGCACTGCAGTTAAAATCCTATTTTGGTATACGTGGATAGTGTCGTGTATACCCATCATTAAATTCAGTGGGTGGTTGTTTGGGCGGTTAATGATGAGTAATACTACGCATTATTCCTGTGCTGATTTCTGATAGGTTCTCTTTTTTTCCGTTCAGCCCACAGGCTGCATGAAAAAAAAAAAAACCTATATGCCAAACAAGGACCAGCAATGTACTGGTACGTTGCTGGACTTTGAGTGGTTATACCAGGATGATGCCTGCAGATTTAGGCATCATCTTGGTATCGTTTTTTACAGCCAGCGGTCGGCTTACATGTAAAAGCAATTCTAGCAGGTAATTGGCCGCTAGACTGCTTTTACATGCAGTGGGAGGGGCCTCCCCCCCCCCCCACCGCCGCCTTCCGCAGCCTTCCATGGTTTTTCTCTGGCTCTCCTGTCCCACCGGTTAACCCGAGAGTGCAGCCGGTGGTTCAATTATCTAACCATAGAGCTAATTGGAGATGAGAATGGCTCCAATCATCTCTATGGCCTAAGATGCCGGAGGCTACGAGCATTTTATGACTTCTGTTTCGCCAGAAATAAACAGGGCCATTGGGAAATTGGGAAAGTATTTTATCACACCAATTTTGGTGTGGTCAGATGCGTTAAGGTCAGAGGAGAGATCTAGAGTCTAAAAGACCCCAATTTTTTTTAAAAAGAGTACCTGTCACTACAGATTGCTATCATAGGGGATATTTAAATTCACTATGATAACAATAAAAATGATTTAAAAAAAAAAAAAATTAAAGGAAAGGTGTCAAAATAACATAAAAAAGCAAAAGAAAAAAAAAAAAAAAAAAAAAAAAATTGAGCCCCCCCCCTTACCCCCGGTGCTTGCGCGCAATGGCGCACGCAAGCGGTGGTCTAGTGTCATATGTAAACCACAATTGCAGCATGCATGTGAGGTATTGCCGCGATCGCCAGATCGAGTGCAGTAATTCTTGCAGTAGACCTCCTCTGTAAGTCTAAAGTGGTAACCTGTAGAGACTTTTAAAGGTTTTCAAAAATGTACATACGTTTTTGTCGCTGCGCAGGCATGCGCAATTTTTAAAGCATGTCATGTTAGGTGTCTATGAACTCGGCATAAGATCATCTTTTAAATTTTACCAAAAAAATTGGAATTATATAGTGTATTTGTGCAATAAATTAAAAAAAATGTATTTTTTTCGCAAAAATTGCGTTTGGAAAATCTGTGCGCAAATACCGTGTGACAAAAAAATTTGCAACATCCACCATTTTATTCTATAGGGCCTCTGCTTTAAAAAAATATATAATGTTTGGGGGTTCAAAGTAATTTTCTAGTAAAAAAAAATATTTTTTCATGTAAACAAAAAGGCACAGAAAAGGCTTGGTTTTCAAGTGGTTAGAAGAGTGGGTGATGTGTGGATAAGATTGAGTATAAAATGCCGGAACTGTTCAAACACCCCCCTAATGACCCCTTTTTGAAAAGTAGACACCCAAAGCTTTTTTCTGAGAGGCATGGTGAGTCCATGGAGTATTTTATATTTTGCCACAAGTTTCGGGAAAATTATTATTTTTTTTTTTTTTGTTGTTTTTTTACAGAAAGTTGTCACTAAATGATATATTGCTCATGCATGCCATGGGAATATGTGAAATGACACCCCAAAATACATTCTTTTGCTTCTCCTGAGTACAGGGATACCACATGTGTGAGACTTTTTGGGAGCCTAGCTGTGTACGCGCCCCCGAAAACCAATCCACATCTTCAGGTTTTCTAATGGCGTAAATTGCTGATTTTACCCCTGACTACCTGTCACAGTTTCAGAGGCCCTGAAATTTCAAGATGGCACAAAACCCCCCCAAATGACCCCATTTTGCAAAGTAGACACTCCAAGCTACTGGCTGAGAAGTATGGTGAGTCCATGGAATAGTTTATATTTTGCCACAAGTTTCGAGGAAAAAAATTTTTTTTATTTTTTTTTATTTTTTTACACAAAGTTGTCAGTAAATGATATATTGCTCACACAGGCCATGGGTATATGTGAAATGACACCCCAAAATACATTCTGCTGCTTCTCCTGAGTACAATGATACCCCATGTGTGAGACTTTTTGCCAGTCTAGCCGCGTACAGGACCCGGAAAACCAATGCGCACCTTTAGGCTTTCTAAGGGCGTAAATTGTTGATCTCACTCCTTACTACCTATCACAGTTTTGAAGTCCATAAAAAGCCAAGATTGCACAAACCCCCCCCAAATGACCCCATTTTGCAAAGTAGACACTCCAATCTATTTGCTGAGAGGCATGGTGAGTATTTTGCAGCTCTAATTTTTTTTGGAAAATGAAGAAAAAACAGGAAAATGCATTTTTTTTCCTCTTTTTTCAATTTCCAAAACTTTGTGACAAAAAGTGAGATCTGCAAAACACTCAACATGCCTCTCTGCAAATAGCTCAGGGTGTCTACTTTCCGAAAAGGGGTCATTTGGGGGGGGGGGGGTTGTGCTGTCTTGGCATTTCATGGCCTCCAAAACTGTGATAGGTAGTCAGGAGTGAAATCAACAATTTACGCCCTTGGAAAGCCTGAAGGCGATGATTGGTTTTCGGGGTCCTGTACTCGGCTAGACTGCAAAAAAGTCTCACACATGGGGTATCCCTATACTCAGGAGAAGCAGCAGAATGTATTTTGGGGTGTCAGTTCACATATACCCATGGCATGTGTGAGCAATATATCATTTACTGACAACTTTGTGTAAAAAAAAAAAAAATATATATATATATATATATTTCCCGGAACTTGTGGCAAAATATAAAATATTCCATGGACTCACCATGCCTCTCAGCAAATAGCTTGGGGTGTCTACTTTCCAAAATGGGGTCATTTGGGGGGGTTTTGTGCTATCTTGGAATTTTAGGGCCTCCGAAACTGTGATAGGTAGTCAGGAGTGAAATCAACAATTTACGCCCTTGGAAAGCCTGAAAGTGGGGACTGGTTTTCGGGGACCTGTACTCGGCTAGACTGCAAAAAAGTCTCACACATGGGGTATCCCTGTACTCAGGAGAAGCAGCAGAATGTATTTTAGGGTGTCATTTCACATATACCCATGGCATGTGTGAGCAATATTTCATTTACTGACAACTTTGTGAAAAAAAAAAAAAAAATATATATATATATATATTTTCCGGAACTTGTGGCAAAATATAAAATATTCCATGGACTCACCATGCCTCTCAGCAAATAGCTTGGGGTGTCTACTTTCCAAAATGGGGTCATTTGGGGGGGTTTTGTGCTATCTTGGAATTTTAGGGCCTCCGAAACTGTGATAGGTAGTCAGGAGTGAAATCAACAATTTACGCCCTTGGAAAGCCTGAAAGCGGGGACTGGTTTTCGGGGACCTGTACTCGGCTAGACTGCAAAAAAGTCTCACACATGGGGTATCCCTGTACTCAGGAGAAGCAGCAGAATGTATTTTGGGGTGTCATTTCACATATACCCATGGCATGTGTGAGCAATATTTCATTTACTGACAACTTTGTGAAAAAAAAAAAAAATATATATATATGTATTTCCCGGAACTTGTGGCAGAATATAAAATATTCCATGGACTCACCATGCCTCTCAGCAAATAGCTTGGGGTGTCTACTTTCCAAAATGGGGTCATTTGGGGGGGGTTTGTGCTATCTTGGAATTTTAGGGCCTCCGAAACTGTGACAGGTAGTGCAGAGGTGACATGCACAATTTACGCCATTAGAAAACCTGGGAGTGTTGATTGGTTTTCGCGGTCCTGTACACAGCTAGGCTCCCAAAAAGTCTCACACATGGGGCATCCCCATACTCAGGAGAAGTGGCAGAATGTATTTTGGGGTGTAATTCCACATATACCCATGTCATGTGTGAGAATTTTATCTTTTAGTGACAACGTTGTGTAAAAAAAAAAAATAAAAAAAAAAAATAGTAATATTCCCAAAACTTGTGGTAAAATATAAAATATTCCATGGACTCACCATGCCTCTTAGCAAACAGCTTGGGGTGTCTACTTTCCAAAATGGGGTAATTTGGGGGGGTTTTGTGGTATCTTGACATTTCAGGGCCTCCTAAACCGTTAGAGGTAGTGAGAAAATGCAATGAAAAATGTACGCCCTTTGAAATTCTGATGGTGGGGATTTGTTTTTGTGGTCCCGTACACAGCTAGGCTCCCAAAAAGTCCCACATATGTGGTATCCCTGTACTCAGGAGAAGCAGCAGAATATATTTTGGGGTGTAATTACACATATACCCATGGCATGTGTGAGCAATATATCATTTCAATGACAACTTTGTGTAAAAAAAAAAAAAAAAAAATTTTTAGTCATTTTTCAAACACCTGTGACAAAAAAATGAAATATTCAATGAGCTCAACATGCCTCTCAGAACATTCCTTAGGATGTCTACTTTCCAAAAAGTGGTAGTTTGGGGGGGTTTTGTACTGCCCTGCCATTTTAGCACTTCATGAAATGAGATAGGCAGTCAAAAATTAAAGCTGCGTAAATTTCTGTATTTACACCATAGTTTGTAGACGCTATAACTTTTGCGCAAACCAATAAAAATACGCTCATTGAATTTTTTTTTGTCAAAGACATGTAGCTAAATATATTTTGGCCAAAAAAAAATACATAAATTGAGTATATTGGATATTTTTTAAAAGACAAAGTTGAAAATGTCATTTTTTTGCAAAATTTTCGCTCTTTTTTTATTAATATCGCAAAAAATAAAAAGCGCAGAGGTGATCAAATACCACCAAAAGAAAGCTCTGTTTGTGGGAAAAAAAGGACGTAAATTTCGTTTGGGTACCACATTGCATGACCGCACAATTGTCAGTTAAAGTCACGCAGTGCCGAGTCGTAAAATACCCCCTGGTCGGAATGGGGGTAAAATCTTCCGGGGCTTAAGTGGTTAATTGAACTCACATATTTCAGTGCATCCATGCACTTTTTTCAAACGACATATAGTTATATCCATACAACCAACCAAGCCGTGATGGTAAAGCGGGAGACGCAGTGGCCGAATACCTTCTCCTATTCTGGTACAGTCCGACAGTCTCACGAACAGTGAAGCGCTCCGTCCGTCCTTGCCCCTCCCCTACGCGTGACGACACCAGGGACCTCGTGTCTTCCTCAGGGGGATATGATCGTGACAGAGGGGCTTCTCTGCTGAAGTCTTGTAAGACGAAACCGGTCAGGGCACGAGCTACACGGTCACCTAGGAAGCAGGACGCCAAGTGGGAGGCTCAGTACATTCCGTGGGCTTCCGGATACTGACGAGTATGACGGAGGTCTGGTAGGCTCCCTAATGCGGCTGTCACTGTCTTCAGTTATGCAAAAGATTCTACGCTGTTTTTACTCTGTCTTGTTGTAAGTGCAATTGTGAAGGGGGTCGGGCTCAATAAATATGTGCATTAGCAATACTGCTCTATGTGCTCCTTATGTTTTCTCCCATGCACTACATCTAAGTGTTACATGTCCGGGTGAGCAGCCTTATGGATCAGAGAGTGTACATCTGAGACGGTGGTCTGGATACTAGAGATTGGGAACCTGTTTGTCTTTGGGCTGTTTATTTGCCAGTCTTCTGGTAAATTCGATTCCCTGAGGAGAGGTTTCACATGGTGAGGTGAAGGGATTGACTCCTGTTCGGCTCTAACACTGGTGTTACTTCCCGCTGTGGACTTCACAGAGACTTTCCCATTATCCTAATATATATGGACTCTATAGACCCTGTTTCTTTTGCATGTTTTCTTCACATTTTTTCATGTTTAGTCATTACATTTCTCAGCGCTGCTTGTGTATATGACCCTTATTCTAGTAGGAGGTAGTATGCGCCTTTTAATATTTATCAACATTTGTTTGTGGGATTTTACGCTATGGCGTCTTTTTGTTTTTTTCCATGATTCCATATATTCAATTTTTGGGAGTTCTATCACGGACATCTGCCACCAGTATCAAGATCCCTGATTTGGATTCTTGGCCTTTGACACACTGTGTTCTGGTAAGCCCGTACTACCAAGGGGCAATCTGGATTGACACCATTGTCTTCACAATTTCACCATTGATATATGGACTATTATGGACATTTATTTATAATCTATTTATAATTTATTATTAAAATTTTGTTTTCTCTCAATACTAGGCTATTTTGGAAATTTATTTAGTCCTACATCACCGAGCGCGATTTTTTTGTCTATAAATATTTCATATATACCTGACTAAAAGTTGTACATCCCACTCTCAGCAAATTCTGAGTCTTTCTGTATTAAAAGGTTTATCTGGAGGTTGATCAGTATAATTCATTGAAAAGCTATATGTAATATTTTTTAATTCAGAGAGGCTCTAAAAAGTGAAAACCAAAGAATTTAAGCATGGTTTTTATTTTTTTATGAAAAAATGAACTAGCTCACAGCACCCTAACACCATTCCCTCAGTCCCTGCTGCACTTATACAGTATATTATGACCACCCACACCAGCCAGTGTAACAAACCCCACAATTGGAGTTTTCACTGCACAGCTCTTGGGGCTGTGTACTTTCACAATGCATGCAATGGGGAGCTGTCAATGGTTAGCATGGCCACATGACCAGGCTGACTAATGGCAATCTCTTCTAAGCCTTCTTTCTGCCAGGATGTCCCAGAGGAAATAAGAGATTCTCATTGGTCATCATGGTCACTTGACCAATGTTGACCAATGACAATTCTCCATTGTATGCATTGTAATGGTGCACAGCCTCCTATGCTGTGTGCAGAAATGTTTAGTTGTGGGGCTGTTATACCAGCTGGCGTAGGCTGAGGGAGAAGGTGCCCATAATACATAGGTGCAGCAGGGACAAGGGGTGGAGAGGTTGCTGTGAGGTAGTTCAATTTGTTTATAAAAAGCCTTTAACTAATACCAGAGTTCAGTTTATATGTATCTATGATCAGCTCCTTTGACCACGCTGTTCGCATAGTGGTGCATTTCCTAGCTGGCCTTTTTATCCTCCTGTACATCACCATAGGTCATAGAAAATGAAGACTGGAGCTGTCAATTTCAGTGCTATTTTTTAAGATGATGCTGAATGCAGAACCTCAAACATGACACTCAATGAGGTAGAGAATACTTTGTTATTCATGATAAGACTAGGCTGGGGACTATTGCATTTTGTATTCACCTTTATTTCCGCTCCTTTACATACTGTAGTTATGCAGTTTAAAACATTGAAAAAAATACACAGTCCATCTAGTTGAACCTATGTGGTGTGATTTTTATTCTCTAACAATCCCCATAGCCTTGTATATTCTGCTTTGTGAAGAAGACATCTAAAGGTTTTTTGACAGTGGCGGCCTGTGCATAGGGGGCGCCCGGGCGCCGCCCCCCCTAAAAAAAAGGGAAAAAAATTGACAAAAAGAACAATAAAGTTAAAAAAAAATCGCGTTCGCCGGCCTATGTGGTGGCTATGGGGGGGGGGGGAGGGGGGGTTTATGACCCAGAAGAGGCGCCGATTGGCTGCCTTCTGGGGGCGTAACCTGGGCGCAGGTCATAGCGCTAGGACACCCCCACTTTCGTGATATCCTGGCTGTGATTGGTCCAGTCTCCAGCCTGGACCAATCATCATCCAGGACATCCGATTGCTGACCCCACTGACGTCGCAATGGGGGCGGTGCCAGTGCGTGCGTCAGTCACGCACCGTCACCGCCCGATCTCCTACCCGCCGCCCGGACCGATCGGAAGACCAGAAGACTGAAGAGGACGAGTCGAGCAGCGCCGTGGACGGTTCCCGGAATCCCGCCGCCGTCAGAAGAAGAGGACTCGAGGAGAGGAGCAGCGCCGTGGAAGTCTCGCAGGCAGCCCAGGAGGAGAGCAGGTAAGTGATTGAAGCCGACCTGTGCCCTCACCTGTACCATGCCTATACCATCACCTGTACCATGCCGCCTATACCATCACCTGTACCATGCCGCCTATACCATCACCTGTACCATGCCGCCTATACCATCACCTGTACCATGCTGCCTATACCATCACCTGTACCATGCCGCCTATACCATCCCCTGTGCCATGCCACCTATACCATCACCTGTGCTATGGCGCCTAAACCATCACCTGTGCCATACCTATACCATCACCTGTGCCATGCCTATATCATCAAATGTGCCATGCCTGTACCATGCCTATACCATCACCTGTGCCATGCCTATACCATCACCTGTGCCATGCCTATACCATCACCTGTGCCATGCCTGTACCATCACCTGTGCCATGCCTGTACCATCACCTGTGCCATGCCTATACCATCACTTGTGCCATGCCTATACCATCACCTGTGCCATGCCTGTGCCATGCCTATACCATCACCTGTGCCATGCCTGTACCATGCCTATACCATCACCTGTGCCATGCCTATACCATCACCTGTGCCATGCCTGTACCATGCCTATACCATCACCTGTGCCATGCCTATACCATCACCTGTGCCATGCCTGTACCATCACCTGTGCCATGCCTATACCATCACCTGTGCCATGCCTGTGCCATGCCTATGCCATCACCTGTGCCATGCCTGTGCCATGCCTATACCATCACCTGTGCCATGCCTATACCATCACCTGTGCCATGCCTGTACCATCACCTGTGCCATGCCTATACCATCACCTGTGGCATGCCTGTGCCATGCCTATACCATCACCTGTGCCATGCCTGTGCCATGCCTATACCATCACCTGTGCCATGCCTATACCATCACCTGTGCCATGCCTGTGCCATGCCTATACCATCACCTGTGCTATGCCTGTACCATGCCTGTACCATCACCTGTGCCATGCCTATACCATCACCTGTGCCATGCCTATACCATCACCTGTGCCATGCCTATACCATCACCGGTGCCATGCCTGTACCATCACCTGTGCCATGCCTATACCATCACCTGTGCCATGCCTGTACCATGACCTCAAAGTCACGCAATTTTTTTACCGCGTTTTTTGCCGCGAAGCAATAACTATTACATTTTTTCTTTTTGCGCCCCCCCCCCCCAAAAAAAAATTTTGAGCACCAGCCGCCACTGTTTTTCGAAGTATAGTTCTTTACTTATATGGCTCCGTCTACAATGCCTTGAAAAAATATTTATACCCCCTTAAAATTTTCCATATTTTGTCATGTTACAACCAAAAACGTAAATGTGTTTTATTGGGATTTTATGTGATAGACCAACACAAAGTGGCACATAATTGTGAAGTAGAACAAAAATTATAAACGGTTTTCAAAATTTTTTACAAATAAATATTTGAAAAGTGTGGCGTGCATTAGTATTCAGCCCCCTTTACCCCAAACTAAAAATATAGTGGAACCAATTGCCTTCAGAAGTCCCCTAATTAGTAAATAGAGTCCACCTGTGTGTAATTTATTCTCAGTATAAATACAGCTGTTCTGTGAAGCCCTCAGAGGTTTGTTAGAGAACCTTAGTGAGCAAACAGCATAATGAAGGCCAAGGAACACACCAGACAGGTCAGGGATAAAGTTGTGGAGAAGTTTAAAGCAGGTTAGGGTATAAAAAAATATCCCAAGCTTTGAACATCTCATAGAGCACTGTTTAATACATCATCCAAAAATGGAAAGAGTATGACACAACTGCAAACCTACCAAGACATGGTTGTCTACCTAAACTGACAGACCAGGCAAGGAGAGCATTAACCAGAGAAGTTAGAGTACTGTCATTAGGACCCGCAAATCAGCTTTTCTTCCCTCCATATTGCTCCCCCTTTGGACTACCTTCTTGTGTCCTTGGGGAGCTTCTGTGCTGGTGGAGCGCAGGACGTCACTCCACCATGCCGGCGTGATGGTGTCGATCGCGCATGTGCAATGTGGAGGCACTGCATGTGCATGGCCCGGGAGGCAAACCATGGACTGGGCTCTATCAGTCTCCCCTATCACACACAGCTGTAACCTATTGAGGTAGGTGGTGTAATGGGGAGAGAGACATATAAAACACAGAGACATCAGTCAGCTTATCAGTCTGCCGTATGCTCTGCTCTTATGGAAGACACTTTGTTGTTTACACCATGCTGTTGGTAGCCAGGTAGGCATTTTTTCGGACATAACAGTTTTTTGTCGCTATTGATCAAATAGAATTTCCTGTGGATTACCTATATCATGCACTGAGATGATTTTTTCTTAACACAGTCTTTATGTGTCACTAGATCTGCCAAACTTCTTAGTTTAAGGTTTAAAATTGTGACCACAAGAAAATGTTTTTGATCCTGTTGATGATCATCCATTAGTACTGATGTTTTTAGATCCCATTCACAGTTTATATGTGGTGATGGGCATCGTGCTGTGGAAAGCATAATTACTCTTATAGCCCTCTGTAGGATGCATTCAGAGCTGGCCACGTTGAATGTATTTTTGACACCCACAGAAATATTATATTGGTTTCAGGCCAAATGCATATTATATCTATGTGTATGCCATTCGTGGCATGAATGCACATATATATTTTTTTGCATATATAGATATATACCCCAACAACCTAGACACTGACGGCAGTCACGGAAGTGTCCGAATATCTCCGAACGCGGACGGGAGTCACGGAATCATCCGAGCATCTCCGAACGTGGACGGAGCGGGTGTCGGTGAGATCTTGGCCACACAGCGCTCTGTTTGTTTCTGTCCGTTGGGAAATTTTTTTTTTTTGCCTTATATCATATTTATCATGTGAGTGTAATGAGATGGGGAAGGGGTGTTTTGTGAGTCAATAAACTTGTTGTATTGGACTACTGCCCTATGAGTGTCTTCCTCTCTCTATGCACACATGTGATGCTGCTGGAAGTGTTGCGGTTTGCCTTTGGGTTTGCATCTCAGAGCTGCACTTCGGACAGTTTGCCTTTGTATGGTTATGAAGTGGATTGATCCGGAGCAAAGATTATATATTTAAGGCATATTTTTTCCAGATTTCTGGTGAGTGTTTATTGCCTAGGGCAGTGATGGCGAAGCTTGGCACCCCAGATGTTTTGGAACTACATTTCCCATGATGCTCAACTATACTGCAGAGTGCATGAGCATCATGGCAATTGTAGTTCCAAAACATCTGGGGTGCCAAGGTTCGCCATCACTGGCCTAGGGGGTCACGAGGTGCGGTGGAAGTTTTCATAAATATTCCTTCACTCCGTGGTGATTGGCCATCCCTCTTGAGCTACTTTTGGTGGACTTTGCATTTATAGTGCATGAACTATTTACTCACCAATATATATTGATGTCCAATATATATCAGCGCTGCTTATGTGTCTACTTTCTGTCTGGACTGACATTTGAAGGTTTTTTCACATCTTTATTTGCATAGATATATATATTGACATATATATATACATGCTTATTTTGTCTTTTAGCTTATATTAACACTACTAATATATACTGTGAGGTTGTCCCCTATCGTAATGGGTGCACTGATGCAGGTAGGCTGGACTATCTTTTAACATGTCTTTTATACACATGCTTCAGAATCTCTACATTATAATTATCACGTGATATCTCTTTGGATTATAGGACCTTGTCTGCTAGGCTTCAATGTTTCCTGGTTTTCCAAGCTGAGTGCAGAATTTCCATTGATACTTCTCTTCAATATCGATCTGTATTCAGGATAACATGTGTTACCTCCAAGGTTGGGCAGAATAGGCAGGAGTTTTTGAGATTCTGTTTTTAATGATACATGCAATCTTTACTGTTGCAACATGTGAATATTTGTAATTTTGAGATTTAGTAATTGATATGTATGTACTGTTAATGTATGTACAGGATGTTTCTGACCTATGTATTTACATTGTGGAAAAATTATACCTCCTATATTCCTGATGAAGGAGTTGCACAGCCTCTGAAACGCATCGGGTACAATACATCAGTCTATAGTATCATTGCACACTCTAGTTGGTGTAATTTCAGTTACTTATTCCATATATATTTTGCAATTATTGGTTTTAATTGATGAATTATTAATAAAGCATGTATTTATTAATATACTCGTTATATGATTTAAGTGCCTACAAAGTTCCATAACAGGGGAATTTCCAAACCTATGGAGCACTGTTAAAACCCTTATTCAAAAATGCAAAGAGTATGGCACAATTGCAAACCCACCAAGACATGGACGTCCACCTAAACTGTCAGGCCGGGCAAGGAGAGCATTAATAAGAGAAGACGCCAAGAGGCCCATGGTAACTATGAAGGAGCTGTAGAGATCCACAGCTCAGGTGGGAGAATCTGTCCACAGTACAACTATTAGTCGTGCACTCCAAAAATCTGACCTTTATGGAAGAGTGTCAAGAAGAAAGCCGAAAGAAAGTCATAAGAAGTCCTGTATGCAGTTTGCGAGAAGCCATGTGGGGGACTCAGCAAACATGTGGAAGAAGGTGCTCTGGTCAATTGAGACCAAAATTTTACTTTTTGGCCTAAAAGCAAAACGCTATGTGTGGCAGAAAACTAACACTGCACATCACCCTGAATACACCATCCCCACCGTGAAACATGGTGACAGCATCATGATGTAGGAATGCTTTTCTTCAGCATGGACAGGGAAGCTGGTCAGAGTTGATGGGAAGATGGATGGAGACAAAAACAGGGAAATCTTAGAAGAAAACCTGTTAGAGTTTGCAAAAGACTTGAGACTGGGGCGGAGGTTCACCTTCCAGCAGGACAACGACATTAAACATACAGCCAGAGATACAATGGAATGGTTTAGATCAAAGCATATTCATGTGTTAGAATAGCCCAGTCAAAGCCCAGACCTAAATCCAAATGAGAATCTGTAGCAAGACTTTAAAATTGCTGTACAAGGATGCTCTCCATCCAATCTGACAGAGCTTGAGCTATTTTGCAAAGAAGAATGGGCAAAAATGTCACTCTCTAGATCTGCAAAGCTGGTAGAGACATCCCCAAAAAGACTTGCAGCTGTAATTGCAGTGAAATGTGGTTGTGCAAAGTATTGACTGAATACAAATGCACGCCACACTTTTCAGATATTTATTTGTAAAAAGAATTGGAAACCATTTATCATTTTCCTTCCACTTCACAATTATGTGCCACTTTGTGTTGGTCTATCACATAAAATCCCAATAAAATACATTTACATTTTTTGTTTGTAACATGACAAAATGTGGAAATGATCAAAGGTATGAATACTTTTTCAAGGCACTGTCTATGTGGCCACAAATACCCTGGTCAGCAAATCTTGTAATTTGCTCCCATGCAATTTCTGTCCGCACCTACTGCAGGTACCTTGAAAAAGTAATTTGTTACTACTGTCCCTGGTGCTGATTTAAAAGAAAAACAAAGTTAAAGCTTTAGTCCCGGTTCACACTACCGCGACTTGTCAGGCGACTTGGCCGCCTGACAAGTCGCGGTCCATTCAGTGCTATGGGAACCGTTCTAATAGGAGCGACTCAAGTCGCTCCGACTTAGAAAATAGTTCCTGTACTACTTCGGGGCGACATCGGAGCGACTTGCATTGACTTCAATTATGTGAAGTCCGTGCAAGTCGCGTCGAAGTCGCGGTGCACGCGACTTCACAGGTCGCCCCCAAAGTCGGATCGCCTTAGTGTGAACCGACAGTTAGCTAAATATAGTAGTAACAAATTATTGGTTATTACTACGTACAGTATATAAACACATATAAACACATTATAGAATTGAAAAAACATAACTAAAAAAAGTCACCTTTTGTGGTAATGTAAAAAAAAAATATGTTTTAGTTTATATAATGTGTATATCTAATTACTATTTTTAAAGTAATTTATTTGTCATGCTATTGGTGTAAAAAAAAATAGTTTGTCTATTATATATACACTGTGATATTGGAGCCCAAGATCATCAGCCTACCTTATTGGTAAAAGAAAGCAGTCCTTTTTATTGTCAAAAACAGGCCAACAGAAAAAGCACCTTGTCTCCTGAATAGTCTATAAATTGTTGGTGCAAAACATAAATACTTGGCTGGTTCACCTCCAGTCCCACTTGTCCCCTTGCAGGGTTTTTGAAAGCTCTCGGACCACTCAACCACACAGTAGCCCACATTGCTCATGTCGCGGTGTTCTCCTCTACTCCATTTCACAGACAGGTACTAAGCATTTTGTCCTCCTTTTCTGAACTCGGGTTAATACTTTCAGGGAAAAAAATCCTTTTGATCAGGGTTGGAGGTTCTTTCCCACCCAAATATCTCTCCTGAATCTCACAATTTCGCCAATCACAAGGGAACCGTATGTCAGTCCTCTCCTTTCTTATCAGACTACCCAGAAACTCTTTACCCGGCTTGGGTGAGAACTGAAAAATGTCTCTTGAGCTCTCCCTTTAAGGAACCTCAACCCAAATAGCGGGGAGATATACCTGCCATACAGGACCCATCCCTGCCATCCTATACAACACTTATTAATTTATTCTCCCCAAATTTTATCTCCTTATACACAATTAAAGTGAAGTTCCGGGCAGAAATGTTTTTTTTTACCTAAAAATACCCCTGGGACAGTCAGGGCTTGTGCATTTAAGCAACGATAGCCTCTGAACTGTCCCCTGTTTCACTTACCTGTAAGAAGAAATGCTTACCTTGAAAATGCCTTGTCCAGCGCTGCCATCTCAGGTGTGGGCAGCTGAAGCCGGAGCGTCCCTCTTCGTGTCCTCTTCGGTGACATCGGAGTCCCAGAATGCCCTCCTCATCACTTCCGGGGCAGGCATGTCATCCCTGAACAGCTTCTGGGCATGCCCAGAAGCTGTTCAGCAGGGAATGACGCGCCTGCACCGGAAGTGACGAGTGACTCCAGTGCAGGCGCATTGACTCCTAGGATCGATGACGCTCATCTCCCAGGAGTCAATGCAAGGAGGAAGTGACGTCGTGGGCCGCGGCTGCAGAGGGAGGAAGAGGAAGGAAGGTAAGTATATTTTCATTAAAAACAAGGTAAGTGAAACAAAAATGAATTATCCAATTGTTTTTCAGGATCATCTAAGCTAGCGGAGGTGCAAAGATAGTTTTTAGGGTGGAGCTCCTCTTTAATAACGTTTAGGTATTGATCCAGATAATGTTAATTATTTTATGTTTTCTAATATATTATCCATACATTATATCTGATATTGTACTTTTATCAAATCTTAATCCATATTCTGGTGAAAGGGACAATGTAAATGTCCTGAAATTCATTGCTTGTCAAGATAAAAAAGATATTTTGTATACATAAAAGGTTTACAATATTGTTTCAAGACCAGTAAATCCACATTTACAGTATATTCTGAATGATCTTTATTAAGATAGCAACATTTGTTAACATAATTTAACAAAGAATAATGAAAACTAACATTGTTGATTTTAGCACAGCTGCTGTGATTTCTGACTGCCATTAGTAGGTCCTTAAATAATTCTATTTGCTGCCTGTAGATTGTGTGTAACATTTACACACTGAGATGAATTCCATTGGCTCCGATCATCTACTCCCCTTTGCGTGCTACAACGAATATAATAGCGCTATAATCAGTGAGATCGCTGTCATTGCATCTCCTCTGCACTGCAAAGTAATCAATGCCTAAACCCAGCATATCGAGGGTGTTTTTCACAAAGTCCTCATTATATTTAAAAAAATTGATCCTCTTCAACAATCCCAAAGGTTGTATCTAACATCCCAATGATTATCAGCTGGCCTCCTGGTTTTATCACTCAGCTTTAGGATCTTTTACAGGTTCCTCGTGTATTCATCTTCATTTTTACTGATAGCTTCCAGTAACCATGCACTCATAATGCAATCAGCAAGTGGTAATAACACCGGGAAGGTTATGTTTTCCTGTTCAAAATCACATTTCAAAATCTGTTTGATTGATGATTTTAGATGCATTTCTTTCTCCTGATCGCTGTAAAAAAAAAAAAAACATAATATGGACATTACAGGAAAGTTTCCACTATAAGTAAGGCCCCTTTCACACAGGGAGTCCGTTCAGATCCGCCTGTCCATTTTTCAGGCAAATCTGAATGGATGCCCCATGCATCTCTATGGGGCATCGGATGTCAGTGAAGACATGTCTGCTGATATTCGATCTGATCCGATCCGTCAAAACCGGACGGATGGAAACCCTATTTTCTATCCGTCTGGTGGATCAGATGAGAACGGACAGACAGTCCGTTCTCATCCGATTCCCCCATAGAGATGCATGGGGACCTGACAGCTCTGTCTCCGCACACAGCGCGGAGAACAGCTGTCATCCTCCTGCTCGATCTGCCGATCGCCCGCTAAGAAAAATGGAGTCCCTGTGTGAAAGGGGCCTAAGAGTTTACTTCTGAAGTGTGATGATCAATTCTGCCAAAATTCAGGTAGACTGTAATTTGGCAAATTAAAAAAGTTGTCGAACTAGGATTTTGAAATTGAATTGCAATAAAGTCAATATGAGATCATATTTTATATTTAACTTAGATCCTGTGGAGGACTTCTAGACAAGCTTTTGTCAATGAAATGACATCCTTGTGTTTGCTTGTTGTTTCTTGAACTGGTAAGACAATTGGGTTGATTTACTAAAGGCAAATAGGCTGTTGAGTAAAGTTGCACTTTACAAGGTCATTTTCTCAGTGCTTAGTGAATGAGGTGATATTTCACTTTGCAAAGAATACCCAATAAAGAAATCAGATTGATTATATTCTCTGCAGCCAAAGATGGAGAAGCTCTATACAGTCAGTCAAAACAAGACCTGGAGCGGACTGTGGCTCAGGCCATGAGCTTTTTATGGCAAAATTCAGGCTTAAATTGAAGAAAGTGGGAAACACCACTAGACATTTAAGATCTGATCTAAATCAGATCCCTTGTAAATACTTAGTGGAGGTGACAAACAGATTTAAGGAATTAAATCTGATAGACAGAGTGCCTGAGGAACTATGGAAGGAAGTGTGTAAAATCGTACAAGACGCAGCAATGAAAACCACCCCAAAGAAAAAGAAATGCAGGAAAGCAAAATGGCTATCTGATGGGGCCACACAAATAGCTGAACAAAAAAGGAAAGCAAAAGGCAATGGAGAAAGGGGAAAATATACCCAACTGAAAAATAGGCAAGTGACCAATGCGCTACCAGTGAAGTAAATGAGAATAATAATAAGGTGAAATATGTAAGTGATAAAATCTATGAAAAAACAATAAAAAAGCTGCCAATTTCTGTAGTGTCACCACATACCGATAAAAAATTCAAAATTTGTGTAAAAATTGGCGCTAATTCCAATAATAAATGTGAAAAATCCAATCACAAACAATATCAAACAGTATAACACTCTTAAAACAATAATTTATATCAATGGAATCCAAAGCATAAATCCCTGTGTAAAGGGTAAACTGCACTTAATCGAAATATTCATAAAGTGACAATTAATATAAAAAAATCAATAAAAAAAAGTCCATGTGAATGTGCAGAAACTAAATGTTTATAAAGCAAAAAAAAATGGGGATCCAAAATGTGATGTGAACAATCAATTCAAACAGTGTCACCGATGTGAGTAGATTCCAACACAGAATCCAACATTGAGTGCAGTGGCCGCTCACCTCAATAAGGGATACATAAGGCGTTTTCATAGGTATAATAATCCTCTGTGGAACTCCAATGGTGGTACTGGCTCAGTTTATAGGGAGTTTGGGATAGATAGCCACACAAATTGGAGGTATATATCCCCTTGGCAGTTCACTCATGAGAAATAGATAAAGACTCCATAGTGTGGTATATAAGATGAATTTTATTAAAGGACAACAGATAACTTACAATAAAATTCAGGTAGATGAATGCGGACCGAGTGGTCCGTATCCAGTGGCGGCTGGTGCTCTAAATTATTGGGGGGGCGCAAACAGAAAAATGTAATAGGCATTGCTTTGCTGCAAAAAATGCGGTAAAAAAATGACGTGACTTTGAATCACTGTAAAATCGCGCAAACAGTTTTGCAGTATGCCTAGTGCCAAAAAATAACGTCTTTTGGGCGACAGGCGTACCCACAATTCTGTTTGCGTGATTTTACTGTGATTCGTCGGGTGACAATCCTGGCAAAATTGCGCCACAATCGGGGTGCACTTAATAGTGATGGGGATCACAACGGCATCCAGCGATTTGGGATTGCAGGCAGAATGGCGGCGATTACGCCTGTGATTTGGGACGCCTAGCTGTGAAAGGAGCCTTACAGATAACAGTACCCCTTATCACAAAGCCCCTTTATACATTACAGTGTCCCTTATCACAAAGCCCCTTTATACATTACAGTACCCCTTATCACAAAGCCCCTTTATAGATTACAGCACCCCATATCACAAAGCCCCTTTATACATTACAGTACCCCTTATCACAAAGCCCCTTTATAGATTACAGCACCCCTTATCACAAAGCCCCTTTATACATTACGGTACCATTTATCACAAAGCCCCTTTATACATTACAGTGCCCCTTATTAAAGTGCACCAAACTGATAGAAATTGTTATTCAAAGTGTGACAGCGCTGAAAATTGGCCTGGGCAGGAGGGGGGTAAAAGTGCCTGGTACTAATGTGGTTATAACAGAATAGACCCTAGTGGTCTCTTGTGTTATAAATGTCCCCCCTACCTGTCAGCGATAATGTGATTTGAGGATTTGAATCAGGCATGCGCAGCTCACATAACATTTAGAGAATGCTCTGTGTGTTGCGGCTATGTTATCCCCGTGCACATGTGCAGGAGTGACGCCACTGCATCCTGTCCATTCAAGCGGTCAAAGGTTGAGAACCCAGAAAGAAGACTGGGAGAAGAGAGATGTGCCAAGGACCAAGGGGTGGAATGAAAGACTCAGTTTGCAGGTACGTTTGTCATAATATGCTAGTATGCAGTGCATACTAGCACATTATGACAAACTGGCAGCGGGGATCAGAGTTTTTATTTTGTAAAATGACTTTACTACTGCTTTAGGCCTGGTTCAGGCACAGCAACCTATTCATTTAAATGGGCTGTCATACCTGCTTTTCCTGCAGAAAAAAGGTGCATGCATCATTCATTTATAAAATGTAGTGGCCATGAAATCACTGCTTTTGCGCCATGCGACTTACCTGTGGTTCCTGCATACGCAAATGCACTATTTTTTGTGTGGCCCACACATCTAAAAATGCAGCATGTTTAGGAGCAAATTTTGGTGCCTCAGGTCAAAGGAGATGGGACTTTAAGGGCTCAGTAAAATAGTGTATTTTATTAAAAATATATTATTTACTGATAGCAAAATAATAATACAAACAATGTAACACAATAAGTGCCAATGGGTTATAGACCCATGTGAGGAAGTGAAATAGAATGAAAGGTGACAATGTGAAATGGTGACTTTAAGAACTCTGTCTATTTAGGCTCATGTGTGTGAGCTTGTTGAGAAAGAGTGTCTTGTCAAACTTCCGACGCGTTTCGGCATTAGTATATTGCCTTTATCAAGGAATCGGGGAGAGTTCACCATATCTGGAAAATATATAGTGAATATATATTAAGAAATATAGTATAGCACTATTTATAAAAATAGTGAATAATGAGGTATGCACGTACATGTGATTAAGCGGTCAGGTCCCAAGCTTTGGTATTTCCATTGCTTTCCCAAAACTATTCACACAGGATTTGTAGAGGAATAGCTGTCTGTAAAGATATATGATTGAGGCAGTGATGATATTGCCAACTTGGTGTGAATGAAAAAAGAAATATGTATTGAGCAGACTTACATGGCGTAAAGATTGCTTGATATGTGTGAGGAGGGAGGAAATCCTTCTCATTGGCCTAAAAATATGACATATTGGGTCAAGTAATTGATTTGATAATTATTTGAGAGCACTATAGTAAATAGTGCTGGTCACTTACAGTTAGTGATTGAAGTCTTAGTTATAATGATCCAATTATTGATTTGGAGGCCAGTGGAGAGTATGTTCTTGCTTTACTTTACTTTAGCCTGCATGGTGGAACAGATTGTGGTTTGTGTTGGCACAAATATAATTACTTTAATTTGTACTGATGTATAAACATGTTGGAGACTTACATTGAAGGGAGTTCCGGATTCAAAACAGCAGGGGGGCCCTGGTCATGGATCCTGGTAATTCCCTGGTGAGAGAATTTGTGCTGGTAAGCCTTAGAAAAAAGGCATTTTGGGCACTTGCAGAAGAAGTACATCCAACAATGCAAAATAAAGCATTGTTGGATGATGAACTTACGGTTAGTAGGGCTGGGTTGGCAAAATGAAAGTCCAAAGAAGCGTATCCTAGGGCGTCCGTACCGTCCCTCAGCTGGAGGGAAGTGGCGCCCTGTTAGAAATCCCCGGCTATATATACCCCTCGGCGCATGCGCACTAGCGCAGCCGCGCGTCATGACGCCGATCAGGGGCCCGGGTCAGCGTGAGGGAACGATGCGCGCGCCGATGGAGTCGCGCGCGCACATCTCAAAGCCGATCCGGCCTCGGGCCGGCGTGAGGTCGTGATGCGTGCGCCGATGGGCTGCGCGCTCACCTTACCTATGACGTGGTGGGCATAATGAAGTTGTTCCGTAGCCGCCGACACAGGAATAAGACACAGATCTAAGAGGGTGCAGTCCCCAAAGTCTTTGTCAATCCCCAGAATGGGATACTCTGGGTTTACCTGTGCCGGGTGGGTTTGGGAAGGCAGAAAGGGAATATGACAATCCTGGGTAGTTGAACCTGTCCTAGTCACGATGTATTAGGCATATATAACACATAGGTAATACAAAATTGATGATTAAAGATAATGAGGAAAAATAATGAGAATAATTATACATTGAGAGTAATAAATAATATTAAACAGCAATAATAGTTACAACTGGAAAATTAAGGGACTATCCAGTTAGATGGGGTAACTGGTGGGCATGGATGGGTAATACCAAATGACAACATACATGTCATGTTCAAGATGAAATTATGATTTCTGAATTATGAAAGCTGATTGGAAAAAAGCCAACGTGGTACCAATATTTAAGAAGGGGCCGAGATATATCCCGGGTAACTATAGGCCGGTCAGCCTAACATCAGTAGTCTGCAAAATTTTGGAGGGGATGTTAAGGGACCACATACAAGACTTTAGTAATGAAACTGGTATTATAAGTAGTAATCAGCATGGATTCATGAAAAATCGTTCTTGCCAAACCAATCTATTAACCTTCTACGATGAAGTGAGCAGCCACCTAGATAAAGGTAAGCCTGTGGATGTGGTGTATCTGGACTTTGCAAAGGCCTTTGACACCGTTCCCCACAAACGATTACTGTACAACCTAAGGAAGGTAGGTATGGACCATAAGGTGAGTACCTGGATAGAGAACTGGCTCCAGGGGAGAGTACAGAGGGTGGTGATTAATGGGGAGTACTCGGATTGGGCGGGTGTGGAAAGTGGGGTCCCCCAGGGTTCTGTCCTGGGACCAATCCTGTTTAATTTATTCATAAATGATCTAGAGGAGGGGATATCTAGTACAATCTCAGTATTTGCAGATGATACTAAATTAGGCATGCCAATATCTTCTATGCAGGATGTGGAAACCTTGCAAGCAGACCTGAACAAAATAACGGGGTGGGCAACTACATGGCAGATGAGGTTTAATGTTGAAAAATGTAAAGTAATGCACCTGGGTGCCAGAAACCAGAAAGCAAGCTACTCACTAGGGGGGGAACCTCTGGGTGAGTCTAGGATGGAAAAGGACTTGGGGGTACTGGTAGACAACAAGCTTGGCAGTGGCATGCAATGCCAAGCCGCCGCAAGCAAAGCCAACAGAATACTGGGATGTATAAAAAAGGGGATTCACTCCAGAAATAAAGAGATTATTCTCCCACTCTACAAGACTCTGGTCCGGCCACATCTGGAGTATGCTGTCCAGTTCTGGGCACCGGTCCTCAGGAAGGATGTGCTGGAACTGGAGAAAGTCCAGAGAAGGGCAACAAAAATAATTAGGGGAATGGAGGACATCAGCTATGAGGAAAGACTACAAGCACTGAACCTTTTCTCTCTGGAGAAAAGACGATTGAGGGGGGATATGATATCAATGTACAAATACTGTACTGGTGACCCGAGCATAAGGAACAAACTATTCAGAGAAAGGAGGTACAATAATACACGTGGCCACTCACTAAAACTAGAGGAAAGGCGGTTTAACCTTAAAGTGCGTAAGGGGTTCTTCACTGTAAGAGCAGTAAGGATGTGGAATTCTCTTCCACAAGCAGTCGTATCAGCAGGGAGCATCGATAGTTTCAAAAAACTAGTAGATGGACACCTTAAAGACCACAACATACAGGGGTATACAATGTACGGTTAAAAGCAAACACACACACGCATTCATAGGTTGAACTGGATGCATAGGTTGAACTGGATGGACTGATGTCTTTTTTCAACCTTACTAACTATGTAACTATGTAACTATGTAACTATGATATAGGGGAGAGGGAAGAAGGGATTTTTTGAAGAAAAAACTGTCTGGTGTGTGATATGTAGAATAAAACAGAAAGTTTTATAGTTATGGGCATGATGCCGGGGAATGTATGTTATCAGTCAGTTTTTCCTGAAGTGAAACCTTCTAGGAAAGGGCGATAGCTCTCACTTTCATTTAATCCAGGGGGTGTTGTTGCATTGAGTTTTTTTATCCACCGCATCTCTTTCTGTAGAAGGGACTTATTCCAGTCCCCTCCTCTGGCTGGAATGTGGATGCGGTCTAATGCAGAAAAGGAAACTTTTGGAATCTTATATTTATGATGTTGGGTTATATTATATGACGGCCTAGTGGAAGATGAAAATTACCGATGGTCATGCTTTGTATATGTTTATTGACTCTCAGTCCAAATTCTTGACGTGTTTTCCCGATGTAAAATGCTCCACATTCACAGTTCATAATGTATACTACCCCCCTGGTTTTGCAGTTGGCAAAATGACGGGAATAAAGGTTTCACCGTTAGGAAGAAGTAAGTGTGTGGATTTAAGTATCACTGCGCATTGAGCGCAGGAGCCACAAGGAAAGGTTCACACGGTTTTACAGGGGGTCTCTTTGGGATTTCATTTCACTCCTTACTAGAGTCTGATGTACAGATCGTGATTTTCTGTAAGTGATGAGGGGATGAGCAGGTACCAGTTCTTTGAGTGTGGGGTCCTCAGTAAGAATGGGCCAGTTCTTTTGTATTATATTTCTTATTTTGTTGTGTTCATTTGAGAAGCGCATAATGATTCTCGTGGGAGGGGGCATAATGATTCTCGTGGGAGGGGCATCTGTTTTTGTGTCCTTTTTAGTCTGTTTATACAGAATCTCGTGTCTTTCCAATTTGTTGACTCGATTAAATGCCTTTCTCAGGCATGTTTTTGAGTATCCTCTGTTTGTTAGTCTGTCTGTTAGGGCATTGGCTTCTTTTTGGAATTCCGAAGGGTTGGTACAGTTCCTCTTGAGTCTGAGGAACTGGCTGTAAGGTATTGAATTTTTGAGGGGTTCGGGATGAAAGCTCTTGGCATGAAGTATTGTGTTGCCGGCTGTTTGTTTTCTGAAGAGTGTTGTTAAAAGATTGCCCGCGTCGTGTTTATAGATATAAGTATCCAAAAACTGTATTTTTGTTTAGTTGTATGATATGGTAAAATACATATTAAATTGGTTCTGATTCATTTGGTTTAAGCATTCTAGTAGAAGGGTTTCTGATCCGGTCCATATGAGGAAAACATCGTCGATGTATCTTTGCCACAGGATAATGTGACTGGTGTATTTAGTGTAATGTTCTGATGATAGGAAATCCTCTTCCCATTCGCCTAGGTAGATATTGGCGTATGTGGGCGCACAACTTGTGCCCATCGCCACACCACATATTTGTGCATAATACGTACCACAGAAGGAAAAGATGTTGTGGTTTAATATAAACCTCAACATCTGTAGAATAAAGGTGCTAAAGTTGACATCGTATCTGCTTTCTTGTTGAAGTATTTTTTTCTACCACTTTTAAGCCTTTAGAGTGAGGAATATTATTGTAAAGCGTTTCAACATCAATGGTGACGAGGAAAGCGTCTGTTGGTATCGAGATGTTGTCTAATATCTGAAGTAAATGTCCGGTGTCTTTGACATATGATGCCAGTTTGGTAACAAAAGGTTTGAGGTGAGCATCAATCACCTGACTGATGTTTTCTGTAATACATCCGTTTCCGGAAATAATGGGTCGTCCGGGCGGATTTAGTGGATCTTTATGCACTTTAGGGAGTGCGTAGAATGTTGGCACTCGCGGGTGTTTCGTTCGTATGAATTCCCAAAGAGTTTGTGGGATAGTTTTGTTATTGTATGCTCTGTCAACGAGTTTGTAAAATTCCTCATTGAAGCTGTGTACCATTAAGGGGGAAATTTGTTGATAATATTTTTTATTTTGCAAGATGTTAAGGCACATTTCTTTGTATTTTTCGTTGTTCATTAGGACAACATTACCCCCTTTATCTGAAGGTTTGATAGTGATGGAGTCATTTTCTTGTAGTTCTTTAAATGCTTGTCTTTGATTACGTGTGAGATTGGTGGAGTATGTGGTTTGACGTAAATTTTCGTTTTTTTTTGTAGTTTGGCGTACAAAAAGTGCGATGGCCCGGATTTGTATTAAGAGAGGGGAAGATGTGTGATATTTTCTTGAATTGTGTCTCTGTGGGGGGTCCTGTGGTGATGTCTTCTTCTTCGCTGTCTATAAGTGGTTCCGTATCTTCGAGATCATCTAATCCTCCTTCCTCTAACAATAAATTGAGATCTCTAATTGCTCGATATTCGGCCGCAGTCAATGGTGTAGGTGTTGGTTCCATTGTAGGTTTTTTGCTGTAAGTGGCTTTTAATAATAAATTCCAGGCGAATAAATTGACGTCTTTTATAACCTCAAATTTATTCATGCCCTGTGTTATATATGCCTAATACATCGTGACTAGGACAGGTTCAACTACCCAGGATTGTCATATTCCCTCTCTGCCTTCCCAAACCCACCCGGCACAGGTAACCCCAGAGTATCCCACTCTGGGGATTGACAAAGACTTTGGGGACTGCACCCTCTTAGATCTGTGTCTTATTCCTGTGTCGGCGGCTACGGAACAACTTCTTTATGCCCACCACATCATAGGTAAGGTGCGCGCGCAGCCCATCGACGCGCGCATCACGACCTCACGCCGGCCCGAGGCCGGATCGGCTTTGAGATGTGCGCGCGCAACTCCATCAGCGCGCGCATCGTTCCCTCATGCTGACCCGGGCCCCTGATCGGCGTCATGACGCACGGCTGCGCTAGTGCGCATGCGCCGAGGGGTATATATAGCCGGGGATTTCTAACAGGGCGCCACTTCCCTCCAGCTGAGGGACGGTACGGACGCCCTAGGATACGCTTCTTTGGACTTTCATTTTGCCAACCCAGCCCTACTAACCGTAAGTTCATCATCCAACAATGCTTTATTTTGCATTGTTGGATGTACTTCTTCTGCAAGTGCCCAAAATGCCTTTTTTCTAAGGCTTACCAGCACAAATTCTCTCACCAGGGAATTACCAGGATCCATGACCAGGGCCCCCCCTGCTGTTTTGAATCCGGAACTCCCTTCAATGTAAGTCTCCAACATGTTTATACATCAGTACAAATTAAAGTAATTATATTTGTGCCAACACAAACCACAATCTGTTCCACCATGCAGGCTAAAGTAAAGTAAAGTAAAGCAAGAACATACTCTCCACTGGCCTCCAAATCAATAATTGGATCATTATAACTAAGACTTCAATCACTAACTGTAAGTGACCAGCACTATTTACTATAGTGCTCTCAAATAATTATCAAATCAATTACTTGACCCAATATGTCATATTTTTAGGCCAATGAGAAGGATTTCCTCCCTCCTCACACATATCAAGCAATCTTTACGCCATGTAAGTCTGCTCAATACATATTTCTTTTTTCATTCACACCAAGTTGGCAATATCATCACTGCCTCAATCATATATCTTTACAGACAGCTATTCCTCTACAAATCCTGTGTGAATAGTTTTGGGAAAGCAATGGGAATACCAAAGCCTGGGACCTGACCGCTTAATCACATGTACGTGCATACCTCATTATTCACTATTTTTATAAATAGTGCTATACTATATTTCTTAATATATATTCACTATATATTTTCCAGATATGGTGAACTCTCCCCGCTTCCTTGATAAAGGGAATATACTAATGCTGAAACGCGTCGGAAGTTTGACAAGACACTCTTTCTCAACAAGCTCACACACATGAGCCTAAATAGACAGAGTTCTTAAAGTCACCATTTCACATTGTCACCTTTCGTTCTATTTCACTTCCTCACATGGGTCTATAACCCATTGGCACTTATTGTGTTACATTGTTTGTATTATTATTTTGCTATCAGTAAATAATATATTTTTAATAAAATACACTATTTTACTGAGCCCTTAAAGTCCCATCTCCTTTGACCTGAGGCACCAAAATTTGCTCCTAAATATTCTCTTGGGACGTTGGCTACACCCACTAATTTAGGTATCGGGGATCCAACCCTTTTCTCAAAATGCAGCATGTTTGCTGGTGCAGGAACTGTAGGGAAATCGCATAGTCCAAATAGCGATTTCAAGGCCACTGCATTTTTAAAATGATGCATGCATCTTTTTTCTGCAGGAAACGCAGGCATGGCAACCCATTCAAATGAATAAGCTTCTGTGCCTGTGCAAACTCGCATACATGTGAACCAGACCTAAAATAAGCCTATCAAGCAGTGAAATAGCACTGTGTGTGTGGAAGATATCAGCACATGCTGTGTGCTCTCTAATCAATACAGCCACTGCCAGGTTAGGTCACTACATAATATGGGGAGCCAGGGGAGGAGAAAGACCTACCTGTGTGGTGGGGGGGGGAGGGGGAGAGGACACTACTGTGTGTGTGTGTGTGTGTGTGTGTGAGGGGAGGAGGGGGAGAGCAGAGGACACAACTGTGTGTGTGTGTGTGGGGGGGGGGGGCAGCATTGTATGAGGGGCCCTAATAAAATGCTGATTGTCCCCCCAAATACAATACAAGAGCCCCTTTACTACTCTTACTTAGCTGCAAGCATAAAACCATCCAGGGGGAGTGGGGGGCGTCATGTATTCTAAAAAAAAATGGGATCAGACAAGAGGCTATTTTCTGGCTGAAGCACGAACGAAGTAGTCACTTACAGTACTGAAGACATGACAGTCAGGCTGAGGCTCACAGCAGGCAGCAGGGGTCGGGAGTCGGGACGGGAACGCTTAGCCTCTAGATCCTCTCTCCTCCTCTCACACAGCGATGGCGTCCTCCTTCAGCAAGCTAGCTGAGACAAAAGACCGTCGTCTGGGCCGGCTCAGGTGGGAAGGAGACGGTGACGCCCAAGCACTGCCCACCGCCACCACACCAATCATTGGACAGCAAGCAAGAGGTGGGAGTGTTCGGTGGCGCATCGCTATGCGCCCCGAGCACATTCTAAAGGGCCGCCAATAAGCATCAGAAAAAAAGCACATGAGGACAAAAACCCCACCCCCTCCATAGCAGCAGCATTGGCCGGCGCCCCGCTGCAATTAAAGGAACATTTTTTTTCTGCCTCGGGGGGGGGGGGGCGGCGCCCCTGCGCCCCCTATGTACCAGCCGCCACTGTCCGTATCCCCACTCATCAATTGGCACAATCAGCACTCGCCATTGACTGAGAGCACTAACCAGTGTCTTCTGGCCGGGGGGTGGGGGGGGGGTGATCCCCTGTCAGATTACAATATCTCAGCGGGGGAAGTTGGCTGTACCAGCGTCGAATAGTTAGTACAGCGGCTCCTCCCAAGCTCTTCAATTTTTTTTGTTCAGCCCGCTGGGTTGAAGGAAAAAAAAAAAACCTGTTAGTGTGTACCAGGCTTAATATACAGAAAAATGAAAGGAAAGTTGGAAATGCTTGTCTTCTGACTCATTTCGTTCTCCAACAAATTTTTGCTTGAGCTACTGAGCTGTATAAGAGAGCTGAGAGCTCTATATGTGGCTAGAAATATTATTAGTAAATAAGTATGTGTATGCAATATTTTATATTTACCTGACTTAAAGAGTGTAGCCCACTTTTTTTTTGTGGGGGGGGGGAGGGAGGGGATATGGGAAAAAGCAATCCTAAACAGGATATTGCACTGAACCCCTTGGAAAATAAGAGAGCCAGAAATACCGGTAAGTGAGTTTGATAATAAAGTTGGCCGTTCCTCCACCCAGGACAAGATAATGTGTATATCTAAGTAATATTTAAAGTCATTTATTTGTTATGCGATTGGTTTACAAAAAGTCATTTATTATATATATACACTATAATATTGGAGCCAGAGATCATCAGCCAAGCATGTTATTAAAAGCAAATAGTCCCTTTCACTGTCAAAAACAGGCCAACAGAAAAAAACTTCTTCAGATGTATTAATAAACATACAATTTTTATTATATCTTTTTGTTTTCTTTGTTTATCAAATATGTTTATGTCCAATTTTCAAACTGGTCACTCCTCACACAAAGTCTCAAATTTTAATTTTGTTTTTTTGCTTTGTTGCATATAGGGATGGAGACTCAATATGGCCTTGAGTCTCATTTAAAGTCCCAACATAACCCCCTTTGGTTCAGCAACCTTGTCTCAGCCACCCGCTAGCCCACATTGCTCATTTTGCTGTGTTCTTCTCTACTCCACTTCCCACACAGGTTCTGAGCATTTCCTCCTCCTCCTGAACTCTGATGCAAATGGGTGAACCCTTTAACGCATGAGGAGAGAAAAAGAGAGCCGATAACCGGCTTGTGGTAAAGGGACATCAACACTGATAATCAGGGCACTGATTATCATTGTTCTGATTATAAGTGCAGTCTGAACAGTGCCCACCAGTGCTGCCAATTAGTGCCCACCAGCAGGGCTGCTGATAAGGCAGTACAGCCAGCCCTCCCATACTGGACCCATGCCCCATAAGTTCAAAAGGGGGCCAGGGCACTTGCTAAGCAGGAGGGCCGGCTTTACTTATTGCAGCCACTGTTCCTCTTCTGTCTCCCCTTGCAGTGGTGCCAGCTTCTCTTCCTCTTTCTTCCTCCAGCTGCACTGCATGGGGATTGGTCCTACACACGTGCCCCTTCCATCTGCTGTCTGGGCCCTCCATTTGTCCCTTTCCCCCGCAGCACTTCTGGCTTCCCTCCTCTCCCCTCCCGCCGGCAGCTGCTGGGATATTTCAGGATAGAGAGTGAGGGAAGGGGTCGGTAAATGTCATATACTTGCCCCTTCTTTTCCTGAATGAATACAGTGAGCGATCGGTAACCAATCACTCCTGTGTCTGTTCATCACCAAAGCATAGTAAACTAGTTTACTATGCTTCAGTTTGTGAATGAGCAGGAAGCTTTAGAACGTTTCCTATTCATTAATCTGTGCTGCTGAGGCTGCAGAGAAAGGGATTGATAAATCTATGCCCCCGGTCACTTTTGGCCAGGAAAGGGGGGGGGGGGAGGGCTGTCAGGTAGGCTGTATGGGGCCCCATGATTTCTAACAGTAACTCTGCCCACCAGTGCTGACAATCAGTGCTGACAATCAGTGCCTATCAGTGCCTCCTCATTACTGCCACCTATCAGTGCCACCTACCAGTGCCCATCGGTGCGTCCTACCAGTGCCCATAAGTGACGCCTATCAGTGCTGCCTATCAATGCCACCTCTCAGTGTCCATCAGTGCCACCTCTCAGTGCAGCTAAATCAGTGCCTCCTCATCAGTGCCCATCAGTGCTGCCTCATCAGTGCCCATTAGTGCCGCCTCATCAGTGCCCATTAATGCAGCCTATCCGTGCCTATCAGTGCAGCCTCATCAGCGCCTATCAGTGCAGGAGAAAAATGATCTGTTTGCAAAATTTTATAACAAACTATGTTTTTTTTTCCAAGTTTTTGGTCTTTTTCTTTGTTTAGCAAAAAAAAAAAAAAAAACATGTGGTGATTAAATACCACCAAAGAAAATCTCTATTTATATGAAAACAATTATTAAAAAAAATTAATGTGGGTACAGTGTTGCATGACTGTGCAATTGTCATTCAAAGTGTGACAGCGCTAAAAGCTGTAAGTTTGCCTCGGCAGGAAGGGTGTAAAAGTGCCCAGAAGGCAAGCGGTTTAGGGAAAACAACCCAAATAGTTGGTAAATGTAGCTGCCATCCAGGACCCATCCCTGCCATCCTGTACAACACTTATTAATTGAATCTCTTCTATATTTTATCTCCTCATAAACTATTAATGTTTAGGTGCTGAACCTGATAATGTTATTTTTTTCTGTTTTCTAATATATTATCCATACACTGTATCTGATATTGTATTTTTGTATAATCTTTATCCATATTCTGATGAGAGCAACACCGTAAAATGTCCTGAAATGCGTTGCGTTACCAATAAATAGATAAAAAGATATGTTGTATACATAAAAGGTTTACAATATCGTTCCAAGACAAGTCAACACACATTTATATTCTGAATGATCTTTATTAAGATAGCGACATTTGTTAACACAATTTAACACAGATTAATGCAAAATGACTTTTCTGACTTTAGCACAGCTGCTGTGATTTCTGACTGCTATTATTGGGTCAATGATTATTTCTATTTGTTGCCTGTAGATTCCTTGTAAGATTTCCACACTGACATTAATGCTATTGGCTCCAATCATCTATTCCCCTTTGCGTCCTACAATGAACATCATAGCTTTATAATCAATGAGATCGCTGACATTGCTTCTCTTCTGCACTGCACAGAAATCAACGACCAAACCCACCTTACCAAATGCATTTTTCACAAACTCCTCATTATATTTTAAACAATGGAGCCGTTTTCCTGCAACAATAAAGTAAGTTATATCTAAGGACGCAATAAGTATAAGCTTGCCTCCGGGTTTTAGCAGCTTTAATGTCTTCTCCAGATTCTTAATGTATTCATCTTCATTTTTACTGATGATTTCCAATATCCAAGCACTGATAATGCAGTCAGCAAGTGGTAATAGCACCGGGGAGGTTATGTTTTCCTGTTCATAATTACATTTCAAAATCTGCGAGACGGATGACCTTAGGCGCATTTCTGTTTCCTGAATTTGATCTCTGAAAGAAAAGAAAAAAAACTTAAAGTAAAATTTAACTTCGGTCCATCTTCTTGCTCCGGGTCACCTGAAAAACGATTGGATAATCGCAATTTTTTTTTTTTTACTTACCTTGTTTTAGAAGATTATATACTTACCTTTCTTCCTCTTCCTCCCTCGGCGGCCACGGCGAGTCGTCATTCCTGGCTTGCAATGATTCCTGGGAGCTGAAAGTCATCGCTCCCAGGAATCAATGCGCCTGCACCGACCCCGACGTCAGTTCCGGTGCAGGCACGTCATACCTTGCTAAACAGCTTCTGGGCATGCCCAGAAGCTGTGCAGGGATGACGCTGTAGCCCCCCGGAAGTGACGGCGGGGCCGGTGCAGTGCATCGTGGGACCGAAGAGGACGCAGAAGAGGATCGCGCTGGCTTCAGCTGTCCACACCTGAGATGGCAGCGCTGAACAATACATTTTCAAGGTAAGTATTTCTTCTAAAAGGTAAGTGCAACCCAAGACAGTTCAGAGGCTATCCATTGTGGAATGCACTAGCCCTGACTGTCCCGGGGGTATTTTTATGTATTTTCTTTTGTTTTAGGTGGAACTCCGTTTTAATATACACAATACAGTAAAGATTTCAATATACAGTGATATGGCATGATGAGCGATGCTGCCAAAATTCGGTTAGACTGTAATTTGGTAAGTTAAAATAAAATTGTCATACTAGTGTAACACTTCCCCCATAGGAGTTGCTGATGTCAGGGTGTGCACAGCCAGTCACACAGCATTTCCTTCTTGTATCCAGACACAGTGATCAGAACTTTGGCTTGTTTTTTTTTGTTGTTGTTTTATTAGGGGATGATAACTTGGATGGGGTAAGGGATTACAGGATACCCAACTTTAAAAAGGCCAACAATCAAAACCAGGAACATCTTCCTCACTATTTAACCGGTTGCCGACCGCCGCACAACTATATACTGCGGCGGTCAGCCCCGGCCAGGCAGAGTGACGTATCGGTACGTCACTCGCCTGTCACTGACTTGCGAGCCTATCGCGGGCGGGCGCGCGCCCGCCGAGGCGCGCGCCCGCCGCGGCTCGTTCACAGGCAAGTCAGTGCGTGTGACCGGCGGACTCTATGTCCGCCAGTCACACTGCGATCGCTCCTGTGAAGGGAGAAAGACAGAGCAGCTTGTGTAAACAAGCTGCCTGTCAGTTCTCCCTGTGTAAAAGTGAAGATCTGTCCGTTCTACTATGTAGAACGGTGGATCTTTGCTTTTACACCAATAGGAATGTCCCTACACAGTTAGAATCACGCCCCTAGGACACACTTAACCCCTCCCTGTCCAATAAAGTTAACCCCTTCCCTGCCAGTGTCATTTTTGCAGTAACAGTGCATATGTATAGCACTGATTACTGCAGTAATTTCACTGGTAACCCCAAAAGTGTCAAAAATGTCAGTCAAGGGTTCGATCTGTCCGCCGCAATGTCGCAGTACCGAAAAAAAATCGCAGATCGCCGCCATTACGCGTTAAAAAAAAAAAACACCAAAAATGACAAAAATCTTTCCCTTTGTTAGTAAACGCGATAACTTTTGCGCAAACCAATCAAAATACGCTTTTTGTGATTTTTTTTACCAAACATAGGTAGCATAAAACAAATTGGCCGAAAAATGTTAAAACATTTTGATTTTTACTTTTTTTTTTGGGGAATTTCATATAAAAAAATGTGAAAAATATTGTTATTTTTGCAAAATTTACGCTCTTTTTTTGTTTATAGCGTGTGATCAAAAAATCGCACAGGTGATAAAATACCACCAAAAGAAAGCTCTGTTTGTGGGAAAAAAAGGACGTCAAATTCGTTTAGGTACAGCGTCGCACGACCGCGCAATTGTCCGTTAAAGTCACGCAGTAAAAAATCGCAAAAAAACCCCTGGTCCTTTAGCAGCCAAATCCTCCGGGGCTTAAGTGGTTAAAGATTCCACTTCTTCCTTCCATCTACACAAACTTGGTTCTCTTATACAGCTCCTACTGGTTCACTCCTGGGGGAACTAACAGTCTCTAGTTAGTTCAGCAACAGCCCATTACAGGCTAGGAACTTGAAGTCAATTGGTAAAGTAGCAATGTGGAGTGAACAGCATCTTACACATATCTTTTAAATAAATACCATGTGAGATGTATTATAAAGTGCTAAGTGATGTAAAACTCATTATCATAGATACATAAATCCAAAACTTATCCAAAAAATATCCACGAATATAATAAATTATAAAGTGCTAAATATTGATGCTATTAAACTCATTTGTGTAAACATATAGTTATTTCAATGTTAAAGTGTCCAGTGCTCGGTGACAATAAATATGAATAAATTAATTTTCCTCTTCATACAAAAAGTGCTCAGTGCTTGTCTGCTGTCTTACACCAAATATTGGGATGATCAAAGTGCTCAGTGCTCATGCGTCCGGGTGCTCCCCTCTCAGTCTCCTACTCACCGGACTGTAAGAGAAATCAAGCCTTATTAGCATAAACAACGGCCAGGAACCCAGGAAAGCACCAGGTTAGCAGCACCTCAGATCAATATCTCTTCACACTCAGATCGCAGCAGTTTCCGATTCGTACTATCCAGGAATAAATCCACCATACAAGTCAAATGGAGAGAGACCTCATTGTGCAGTATTACTAACTTTATTAAAGATTAATTAAGATTGCGCTTACAGCGTTACAAATCAAATATGCGGTATCGGCTCCTATCTTGGGGACACCAAACTTTCCTATGCGTTCCACTCGCTCAGACCGGAAGTGACGTGGTGCGTGAGAGTAACGGCTTGACGTGTTTCGCTCTGCCAATCAGAGCATTCTCAAAAGCAATCAGAATCCTTTTGAGAATGCTGTGATTGGCAGAGCGAAATGCGTCAAGCCGTTACTCTCACTCACCACGTCACTTCCGGTCCGAGCGGGTGGAACTACTCACTGTTTCCCCTTGCTCTCTCCACTGCCTCTCTGGTTAGGGTCCCTCCAAATTCCTGCTGTGGTGGGATCCTTCCAGGCCAGCCTCCCCAGCCCCTCCCTGGAAGCGGTCCCTCAAGGGCCACCGACAAACTCTCTTCAACACTGCTTCTCCATGTTACACCCAACTCCCCCGCTGGCATGGCTCATGTCTATTTATAGGCTTTTTAGTACCCTGCCAGGCCCCCAACCTGGGGATTGGCTAAGGGCCCCCAAACAATCAAGGAAACCTCTCCTAGCTTCCACCCACTATCTTCCAGCACATTTTCCAACATTCTAGAAACGGCGGGGGGGGGGGGGGGATGGGGGCATCAGAGATATTCTAGGATAAGTCAACCAGCACTGGCCTTTAATAACCCTGACCCAGATCCAGTGACTCAGTAACTCTTCAACACTGCTTCTCCATATTCCAACCGACTCCCCTACTGGTATGGCTCATGTCTATTTATGAGCTCCTTAGTTCCTTGCCAGGCCCCCAACTTGGGGATTGGCTAAGGGCCCCTAAATATTCAGGGAAACCTCTCCTAGCTTCCACCCACTATCTTCCAGCACATTCTCCAACATTCTAGAAATGGGGGCCGGGGGGGGGGGAGGGCATCAGAGAGCTTCCAGGATGAGTCATCCAACCCTGGCCTCAAATAACCCTAACCCAGATTCAGTGACTCAGGTGGGCCAGACTATAATTTTCCCACTCTTACTTCTAGTAGCACACATTAGAAGGTGCTACAATAGGATTTTGAAACTGAATTGCATTGCAGTCAATATGAGGTCATATTTTATGTTTAAATTGGGTCCTCTGGAGGGCTGCTGGACAAGCTATTGTCACTGAAAATTAGGTTATATTTTATGTTTAAGTTAGGTCCTCTGGAGGACTGCTGGACAAGCTATTGTCACTGAAATTTGTTTGCTTGTTTTTCCTTGAACTGGTAAGACAATGGGGTTGGTTTACTAAAGGCAAATAGTCTGTTGACTTTTCAAATGAAGTTGCACTTTGCAAGGGCATTTTCCCCAGGGCTTAGTGGACGAGGTGATATTTCAATTTGCAAAGAATACCCAATCACACACAAAGAAAAAAAAAAAAAGCATTTTTACTTGCATATGATTGGATGATGGAAGTCAGCAGACCTTAACTTTATTCATTAAGTGTGGGGTAAAATTTCCTTGCAAAGTACAACTTCCCTTGCAATGTCTGTTTGTCTTTAGGAAATTAACTCTAAAATACTAGCATTCTTAAAAAACAAAGAAGCAATACAATATGTGCATTTATTTTAATGTTATTTGATATTTCTAAAGTACAATACATCCAAACACAGTAAATGGCTCTAGCTGTCTCTTTATCACACACAGTTTATTTCTTTGGTCAGCACCTGTTAAGTTTAACCACTTGCCTACTGGGCACTTAAACACCCTTCCCATCCAGGCCAATTTTCAGCTTTCAGTGCTCTCACACTTTGACTGACAATTGCGCGGTCATGCTACACTGTACCCATATGAAATTTTTATCATTTTTTTCACACAAATAGAGCTTTCTTTTGGTGGTATTTAATCATCTCTGGGTTTCTTATTTTTTACAAAAAAAAAGAATAAAGACAGAAAATTTTGAAAAAAAAAAAAAAAGTTTTTCTTATTTTCTGCGAGTAAATTTTGAAAATAAATTTTTCTCCTTCACTGATGTGCGCTGATGAGGCGGCACTGATGGGCACTGATAGGCTGCACTGATGGGCACTGATGAGGTGGCACTTATGGGCACTGATGAGGTGGCACTTATGGGCACTGATAAGGAGGGACTAATATGCCGCACTGATGAGCACTGATAGGCGGCATTGATAGGCGGCACTGATAGGTGGCACTGATGAGCACTGATAGGCGGTACTGCTGGGCACTGAGAGGTGGCACTGAGTGGTGGCACTGCTGGGCACTGAGAGGCAGCACTGACGGGCGGCACTGATGGGCACTGATAGGCGGCACTGATGGGCACTGGCGGATGGCACTGATGGACACTGACGGGTGGCACTGATGATCACTGATGGGCGGCACTGATGGGCAGCACCATCAGTGCCCACACTCAGTGCCCATAGTGCTGCCAGTCAGTGCTCATCAGTGCCTAGATGAGCAGGCACTGATGGGCACTGACTGGCAGCACTATGGGCACTGATCATGGGCATTGATGGGGGGCACTGATGGCGGGCACTGTGGGCACTGATGGTGGCAATTTGTGTATGTTTTTTTACCTTTAGTAATCAGGGCACTGGTGATCGGTGCCCTGATTACATTTCTTCTGTGTCCCCGGCGCTGTGAGGCTCCCCCTCCTTCCTCACACTGCAGGCTCCGTGTGAGGAAGGAGCGCCGGCGATGAGAGATGATCTCATATGTTTACATATGAGATCATCTCTCATTGGACGGCTTGATCACGTGGTGAATGGCCGCTGTGATTGGCCATTCACCACGATCTGTGGACACGGCCGACACAGATTCTCCCCGAAGCGCGCTCGCGGGAGCGCGCGGGGAGAGTCTTTCTGGGAGGCCGTTTAAAAACGGCCTCCCGAAATTTCAAGTCCGCGCTGCAGCCGTATATAGGCTGTAGCGCGGATGTCAGGTAGTTAACCTGCCTAATAGTACTTTCCTGTGCATGGTATGGCAGCTTACTGATGGGTCAAACCTTACAGGACTACAAGACTGACTCCTATATAAATAAAAAACTCTACCTAGCACCAGAATTCTTATTTTTTATCCCCAGGTCAATAGGATGCAGCTACTGTCCCTAGCAAGAAATGAATTACTAATGAAATACATTTTTGTACTATTTTTACCCTTACCTGTCTGCTTCCTTTGGTATTTTTCAGGCAAGTTCTCTGAAACTCTCCTCCCTGAATTCCTCATACCACAGGTGCTAAAGGCGTCCCTCCTGAGGAACCCTATTCTGGTGGTCTTGGGGGTAACAGAGTACTGTGGTGTTCTATCATTGAAGCACAGGACACATGTTACATGCTTTTATTTCCTCCTTCTCTGTCCCCAAGCCTCAATAATGGTTGGTGTTGTTGCGATAGTTCCACACGATTGGCTAAGCCCAGTCATCTAACACTGCTGTTTTGGCCAGATGAGGAGGTGGGCTATGGTCTGACAGGGGTTGGGGTTTTAAAGTAAGTAGAGTTGAGCGGACACCTGGATGTTCGACGGGTTCGGCCAAACTTCGCAAAAAAGTTCGAGTTCGGGACCCAAACTTAACCCGAACTTGACCCCGAACCCCAGTCAATGGGGACCCAAACTTTTGAGCACTAAAATGGCTCTAAAAAAGTAATGGAAAGGGCTAGAGGGCTGCAAATGACAGCAAAATGTTTTTAAGAGCATGGCAAGGACTCTGCAAACAAATGTGGATAGGGAAATAACTTAAAATAACATAAAATACATAAAAATAAAAAATAATAATCTTGATCTAGGAGGACGAGGTCCATATGGAGTAGGAGGTTGAGGTGGCGGTGGATGTGGTGGTGTAGGTGGAAGCGGCGGTGGAGGAGGACGAGGTAGCCAACACTGGTTTTTGTTTTTAATTTTATTTTTTTTAAATGAAAGGAAAAGGGGCATCATTTTGGTCCCCCTTTACCTCATGGGATGGGGACAGGGATTATAACTTGGTGTAGGCTAGTTATTAGCAGTCACAGGGTGAGGTAAAATTGTGGCTGGGGAAAGTTTAGTTGACCTTTATGACCTGGGGTTATTCAGCCGCTGTTCCCGCTCAAATTTCACCTTTGTGTTTTGCAAAGGGGAACAATGTATATATATATATATATATATATATATATATATATATATATATATATATATATATATACGATTTGTTCTGTGTTTTAATGTTGTTCTGGATAATTTTATTAAGTTGAATTTGTTTAATCTTACAACCTGGGTCGTAGTGACCGGGTTGTTTTCAGTGTTTTATAATATTGTTGAAAATCTTTTATCACGTTTGTTTAAATAAACAAATAATAAACGGCCGCGGCCTTAAAAATTTTACAACCACATGTTGTGTGGTGTCTCATTATTGTTAATTTATTATCTGTTATATATTAATAATCTAGGAAGTCCTGTCTACTATTCCATTAGGGTACACCCCAAAAGAATGAGAAAGATCAAAAATACAACAATGGCTGGGTAAGACCAGTATACATGTCTATTCTGCACAAGGTACGGACAAGGGCAAGTTCCGGCCATGTGCCCAATTTGGAAACCCAGAAGTTGAAGGGGGCAGACCCGTCATTCAGTACGTCTAGACGTGTGCACACATGCTGCTCCACCATGTTGGTGAAATGCTGCCTCCTGCTAGGACTTTCCATATCAGCTGGTGGTGCTGGTTATTGTGGCGTGTTGACAAAGCTTTTCCACATTTCGGCCATGCTAGCTCTGCCTTCTGAGGTGCTGGCTGTGCCCCGGCTCCATTGGCTACCTCTTCCTCCTTCTCTGCCTTCGCCTTGTGCTTCCACTGTGCCCCTGCTGTCAGGTGGGAATGCCACCAGCAGCACGTCTACCAGCGTACGCTTGTACTCGCGCATCTTACGATCACGCTCCAGTGAGGGAATTAAGGACGGTACATTGTCCTTGTAACGGGGATCCAGCAGCGTGGCCACCCAGTAATCAGCACAAGTTATAACGTGGGAAACTCAGCGGTCATTGTGGAGACACTGCAGCATGTAATCGTTCATGTATGCCAGGCTGCCCAGAAGCAACGAAAAGCTGTCCTCTGTGGGAGGTGTATCGTCTGTGTCCTCTGTATCCCCCCAGCCATGCACCAGTGATGGCCATGAGATGGTCTCGGGGCCACCCTGCTTTGAACATGGTTCCTCCTCCTCCATCTCCTTCTCCTCATCCTCCACCTCATCATCCTCCAGAACTGTGCCCTTGCTGGACAATTGTGTACCTGGTGTTTGTGGGTGTAGGAACCCATCCTCTGAGCCACTTGTGAATGACTGCCCTGAAAGCCTTGGAAATGATCCCTCTTCCTCCTCCTCCTCCTGTGCCACATCCTCTTCCATCATCGCTGGAATAGTTTTTTCAAGGAGGCATAGAAGTGGGATAGTAACGCTGAGAACGGCATCATCAGCACTGGCCATGTTAGTGGAGTACTCGAAACAGCGCAACAAGGCACACAGGTCTCGCATGGAGGCCCAGTTATTGGTAGTGAAGTGGTGCTGTTTCGCAGAGCGACTCATGCTTGCGTGCTGCAGCTGAAACTCCACTATGGCCTGCTGCTGCTCACACAGTCTGGCCAGCATGTGCAAGGTGGAGTTCCACCTTGTGGGCACGTCACATATGAGGCAGTGAGCGGGAAGGCCAAAGTTATGCTGCAGCGCTGACAGGCGAGCAGCAGCAGGGTGAGAACGCCGAACATGCGCACAGGCGGCCCGCACTTTCTGCAGCATCTCTGACATATCGGGGTAATTTTTAAGGAACCTCTGCACCACCAAATTCAGCACATGCGCCATGCAAGGGATGTGCGTCAAACCGGCTAGGCCCAGAGCTGCTATGAGATTTTGCCCATTATCGCACACCACCAGGCCGGGGTTGAGGCTCACTGGCACCAACCACTCATCGGTCTGTTGTTCAATGCCCCTCCACAACTCCTGCGCGGTGTGGGGTTTTTTCCCCCAAACAGGCAAGTTTTAAAACTGCCTGCTGTTGTTTACCCCTGTCTGTGCTGAAGTTGGTGGTGAAGGTGTTACGCTGTCCGGGTGAGGAGGCGGTAGAGGATGAGGAAGCGGAGTAGGAGGAGTTAGCAACAGGAGGCAAACTGAAGCGCCCTGCAATCCTCGGTGGTGGAAGGACATGCGCCAAACTGCTATCCACCTCAGGCCCAGCCGCCACTGCATTTACCCAGTGTGCTGTTAGAGAGATATAATGTCCCTGACCGTGCTTACTGGTCCATGTATCCGTAGTTAGGTGGACCTTGCCAGCATTTCAAAGGCCAGGAATTTTGAAATGCTGGCATTCAGGGCCAGGGATCACGGGTGGGTAGGGAGGTACTTCTTCTTCTGCTCCAGTGTTTGGGAGATAGAGAGCTGAACGCTTCCATGGGACATTGTGGAGATGGTTGGTGACCCAGGTGGTGGTGTTGCTGGCAGATCCCCTGTTTGCGGGGTGGTAGGTGCCACTGTCACTACAGAGATGGATGAAGAGGCCGAGACTGCAGAAGAAGAGGAAGCAGGAGGAGCCAGAGACCATGGCTTCTAAGGGCACACGAGTTAAACCCTTGTTGATTGGCTGCCCTGCAGCTTTTTTAAACGTGCCATTTAGTTGCCAAACACCGAACTCGATTCCGAACATACAGTAAAATGTTTGGGTTCGGGTCCGGGTACCAAATACCCTAAAGTCCGGTACAAAACCGAACTTTACAAATCGGGTTTGCTCAACCCTAAAAGTAAGGCTTTTAAATATGGAGGGCAGCCAGGGCAGTCACATTTTATCTTGATAGATTCTGCACTACCTGCTCTTTTTTGCTTCTGGTATTGGTAGGTTCTTGCTTCATGTCTGGAGATCCCGTCTCAAGCATTTCAATTTTATCCCTATTCACAAATACATTTTTCTAAATGGATAAAGCAATAATAGATCATTCATATATAAGTATTGAAGAAAATATGGAGAAGAGCATTTTAAACAGTAAAGATTAGACATGAACTTTACTTTGTTGCAGCTCTTTTCATCATAATCATTATCATTATCTCTCTAGGGATTAGATTTCGTCTCATTCACATTATTGGAGTTAAAGCTTAAGGGCACGGTCTGCTCACTAGAGTTGGACCGAACACCCTCCCGGTTCGGTTCATGCCAAAACTCTCGAACATCAAGAACATTTTGATTAGACATGAACATTGCTTTGTTGTGGCTCTTTTCATCATTATCTCTATAGCGATAAGAATTCCTCTCATTCAGAGGTAAAGAAGATCAAGGGCAAGGTCTGCTCACTATCCCTCGCTCTCTCATCATAGTGCCAGTAGACACAGGTTGCGTTCTCACAGACATAGCTGGCTGTCTGGGAAGCAATGCTGGGCATGCGGCAGCCTGGCTCTTCAAGGCAACTTTGTTTTTGTAAGCTGTCTGTCCAAAGTCTCAAGAGAAAGAGAGACTGATAACACACAAGTGACGGTTATGATATATCTTACTGTAGAGCAGGGGTGTCAAACTCAATTTTATCGCGGGCCGCATCAGCATTATGGTTGTCCTCAAAGGGCCGGTTGTATCTCTAAGATTAGATGTCCAGAGCACCCTACGGCCCCTTACACCCTTACATGAGATGTCAAGAGCTTCCCCACCATCAGAAGTCCAGAGTCACCCACCCTTCCTTACATCACAATGCACCCCCTTACCTTGTGCTGCTGCCAGGAAAAAGATGCGGTGGATCTGGGAAGAAGTTTAGGGTCTGGAGGAGAACCAGGAGGGCTGGAGTCAGCTTCCAGAGTCTGCCTCTGCCTCCCCTGGTCTCAGCATTCAGCAAGGTGGTGTTGCAGCTGCACAGAGAGGTGCAGAATCTGTAGGAGAAGTTCTGCTCTCCTCTCTGCTGCTGAGCTGACTGCTGAGAAGGGGGGGGGGGGATTTGGGAAAAGACAAGCCTTTCTGCAGCTGCACAGGGAAGTGCTGGATCTGGCAAAGGAGTTCTCTCCTCTCTGCTTCCGACTACTGAGACAAGGTGGGGGCAGAGAGACAAGGAAGGTGCTGCAGCTGCAGGAGAGGTGCCACATGAAATGGCCGGGGGGGCCGCATTCGGCCCGCGGGCCTTGTCTTTGACACCTGTGCAGTAGAGCAACCAGTCAGGATTCGTTTGGGGATTGTCCCCTACAGCGTTTTTGGCTTTTCATTCATTTCTGGTAAGCAGCCACTCCTTACCTTCACTTCACATCTTGGGAGTCTTTGGGTCTGCGTGTCTTCTCTATTAGAAGCAATTTGGAAAGCATCACCTTCTCTGTTGCACATTTTTGGACTTGTTCATTATTTTTGTTTGTATACTTTTTTTTTACTTATGGAATTATTTTGAGGACTGTTTTTCTATCACAATTTTTAAATGAACTTGTGTCTCATTCATTTATGATAAGCGCTGCACATTGTTTTGTAAAGAAAAAAACGATCCATATCCCCAAACACCATAACACGGATAGGGAAGAACAAACACTGTGTAGCAAAGCACCCTGTAGGACCTTGCTCGTGCAAATTTACAGGCAGTAGATCTGTGATGAACAGATATTAAATATGGCCTGCTCACAAGGGCATGGAATACATCAGACGTCACTAGGAGCAACACTCACCGAGTGATATCAGAAACGTTATCCACAAGGTCCCTAGTGAACAAATACATAACAAAACATCAAATTTTATTTTTTGGATGGTTCAGTCTGCAAGGTAATGTCAGCAAAAAAGTTGCCACAGCAGGTCACAGACATGATATCTCTCCCTCCTTTCAGGCCTGAGGTAACATCTTAATTGCACTTAAAAACCACTTAGGACATCCATGGATGTCCTTGAGTTGAAGTGGTTATACCGGGATGATGCCTGCAGCTACAGGCATCATCCAGGCATCAAAACTTGCAGCCAGCGATTCTTTCATAAGCAGAAGTGATTTGAGTGGCTGAGCGGCCATTGGATCACTTCTGCGGGCAGCTGAAGTGGGTCGCTGTGGCCAGCGAAGAAAGCTGCACTTAACAGAGAAAGAGGAACTGCTGTTGTTCCTTCCTCTCTGTGAAGGATTTCATCACTTCCGGTTTTGGCTTTTCGTTTGCCTGCCCGTTAGTGGCCAGGAAAGCAGCCGATCAAGCTGATCTATGTCTGAACGGCTGCATTGGAGGCCTGAGGAGAGATTTGAGATCTAATAGACCCAGGGCCGGTGCTAGACTATTTTACGCCCTAGGCAAGACCAGCTACTTGCGCCCCCCCCCCAAAAAAAGGGAAGGGGTTAAAAACTTCTCTATGTCATACCCAGTTACCCTGATCCGATGGTACCTCCATGTTATGCTTTCATACCCAGTGACCCCCCATATTCCTCCATGTCACACTCGGGGACCCTAATGTCCCTCCGTGTCACACCCAGGGATGTTTTTCTATGTCACATCCTATATTCCTCCATGTCATGCTGTCATACACACTGACCCTGATGTTCCTCCATGTCACACCCAGGGACCCCTGTGTTCCTCCATGTCATGCTGTCATACTCAGTGACCCCAATGTTCCTCTATGTCAGACCCTGATGTTTTTCCATGTAACAGTTGGGGACCCTGATGTTCCTCCATGTCACACCTGGGGACCCTGATGTTCCTCCGTGTCACACTTGGGGACCCCAATCCCCCATGGCACACCCAGGGACCCCAATTCCTCATGGCACACCTTGTGACCCCTAACTCCTGTTACACCCGGTGACCCCTATCCTCCATGTCACACCTGGTGACTCTGATTCCCCATGGCACACCTGGTGACCCAAATTCCCTTTCATACCAGGGATGCTCCATGTAACACCCAGGGACCCCGATCCCCTGTTCTGGGGACACTAACTGGGCGGTATGAAGAGAGTGAAGAGAGTGGCCCCCACTCTGCCCTCCTTCACAGTGATCCTGCTTATTCCTTCTCCCAGGACACTCCTCTCCTGGACCACAGTGCTCACCACAGCTCCAACCGGCTCATGGTGGAGGGAAAAGCAGCAGTCAGAGAGCTCCGCATGTCCTTCATCACCAACCTCCTCAGACCATTCCGGTGCCTCGTCGCTTCTGCCCCAGTAAAGGTTCCGCCCTCCAGTGCCGAGCTCCAGCTTAGGTTCAGCTCTCCTCCGCTCCCTGCTTAATACCAAACCCAGGGAAATGAATGGCTGCCTACCAGCTCAGTGTAGAGAGTCACTTCCTGCCTGGGGTTAAGGCCATTCAGCTCCTGTTGAAGAGGATCATCATGCAGGCAGCACTCTGGTGGGCTCCATTCCTGCCTCTTGGGGCCCCTCCAACAGTGGTGGAAAGCCAGGGCCTGATAGTTCTGCCACTGCCCAAGACACCTGGCATCTTTCTCTGTCCCTTCTTCCTCCCCTACCGCCACCTCTCCCCTCAGCTCACAATAAACATTCATGATGGAGAGAGAGTGCCGACTCCTGGCTGCGCCCCTAGGTGGCAATGCGCCCTAGGCGGCTGACTAGTTTGCCTAGTGGAAGCACCGGCCATGAATAGACCCCAGATCTCTCCATAAAGGGGACCTGTCATGGCTCAAGCTGTCACAAGGGATGTTGTTCATCCCTTGTGATAGCAATGAAGGTAATAAAAAAAAACATCCCTGTTCCCTCGTGCTTACATGCAAATATGAGCACATACATAGCTCCTGCCGCATATGTAAACGATGATCACACCACACCTGTGATGTATCATAACAAATGTCAGCACAAGAGCAATAATTCTTGTTCCAGACCTCCTGTGTAACTCTAAACTTTGGAGAATTTTAAGTGCTGTAGTTAGGCGCCATTCCACGGGCGTATGCAAATTTTAAAGTGTGACATGTTAGGTATCTAGGAAAAGATAGCCCAGTCACCGCACACCTTACCCAGTCCAAGTGGTTAGCCTGTGCACTGAATAGCATATGAGTCTAAGCCCCTGAAATGCAACCACAGTCAAGAATGTCACGTGTAATGTAGCAATAATGAGAATTGATAGACATTTTAGAGGCATGCATACACAGGTTCAAAAAATAAATAGGGACTAAAATAAATAAGTGAAACAATAAAAAAAAAAAAAATGTTGCATTAAATCTGACATCTCTGCACCATGGTGTGAATGAGGACTAAAGGCTAATGGTAGAAATGTTTTTAATCCTGATCTGATGAAATGTGTATGAAAGGTAGGTGATACTTTCCTCAATACTGGTATAGACTATAATCCAAAAAACTGGTGGTCTCCAAACCGCGACCTGAGAGCCAGATGCAGGCCTTTGGCTGCTTTGGGTACTCTTGCACCCACTGATACCAAGAATGGGGCATAATTCCTCCCACTGACACCAATGAAGGGGCACGATCGCTCCCAAAGGACACCAATGATGGGGCACAATTTCTCCCAATCACACCAACAGTGGGGCACAATTCCTCCCACTCGCACCGATAATGGGGCCTTATGACACCAACGATGGGGCCTGATTACAGCAACGATGGGGCACAACTCCTCCCACTGACATCAAAGATAGGGGCATTGTTTTTCCCACTGATGTCGGGACCTTCTCTACTCCCAATGTCCACAGTCCTGCCCTCCTAAAGTCTGAAGGACAATACACTGGCCCTTTGTTTATAAAGTTTGGAGACCATTGGTCTATACCAACATGCAGAGGAATCACTCCATTGGAGATTTTTAAGGCAGCAATATGGTCATCTTATGGTACCACCTTGACACATGACAGGGTCAGTCCTGCTGCCCTTACCACCATGGACTTGGACATGGAGATCTGTGGTTCTCGCTTCTACTAATAATTAAACTCTATAGGTTATTTTTACCCTGTTTTTAGATTGTTATATCCTATCAGTATGATGCCATACATACAGGGCCGGATTAAGAGCATCAGGGGCTTGGTGCTGAGGATTTTGAAGGGCCTTAAGGGCCGTGCCTTGGCATGCACCCAGAGGAGGAAGGGTGCAGCCATGCATGCCTAATTCCACATGGGATGCTGTCTCTGAAGCCCATAAACACATCCATGCATCGGCAACTGTCCCTCCTTGTCTGGCCTTCGTGCTGTGTGGGGAGGTTCTGAGGGAGCTGCCTGGGGAAGCGAGCATAGAAGCCAGACTTCTGTGTTTACAAGTGACAGAAGAGCGGTAACAGTGAATATGGCCAACCCGGGGCCTATATAAAAGGTAGGGGCCTGCATGGAGCTGCAGCTCCAATAGCCCCTACGTTAATCTGGCCCTGCATACATACTCTACATGCTAAGAAAGGACAATGACCAAAGGTAAGTATACAGTTTTCTGATTTGTATGTGTCTTTCAATATTTTATATTTCAGTATCTACTTTGTACTTTCTAAAGCTAGCTACACATGGATCAAAATTATACCAATTTAGCAGGGACTGACAGAATTTCGACCTACGTATGGGCACTATGGTTGTACAGAAGTCGATCTACTGATTGACTTCTGTACAACCACCCTGTAGAATTCTCCACGCTCAATCGGCGCTGCAGGAAGACAACGACACAGCAGGGAGGATTCCATCATCCACCTTGGGTGTGGATAGGAAGTCAGTTTTTTTTTAATTCAGCCCGCTCATCCATGGGCAGCCCAATACACTACTCTAATACCTACCAGTTACTCCAACAGACCTAGAAAGCACATTCACTAGTTTTATATCTACTCATATACTTATTTTCAGTTTTGCAGAAACACACTATAGTCCATTTAACATGGATTTCTATGGATCGCTTTCACATCTGTGCATTTTAATGAAAGGGCCAGGGATTTATTTGGGGGTTTCTGGTTCAATAGACTCAATGGATCAAAAATGTGTACTGAAAAATGCTAAATGCACCTGGGATATGCAAACTGCAACCTGCATCGGTGTAAACCAGGTCTTAATCTGAGTCTTTTAATCTGCATAGAATTCAGTTTTAATATATATATATATATACAGTGGGTACGGAAAGTATTCAGACCCCCTTAAATTTTTCACTCTTTGTTATATTGCAGCCATTTGCTAAAATCATTTAAGTTCATTTTTCCTCCTCATGAATGTACACATAGCACCCCATACTGACAGAAAAACACAGAATTGTTGACATTGTTGAAGATTTATTAAAAAAGAAAAACTGAAATATCACATGGTCCTAAGTATTCAGACCCTTTGCTGTGACACTCATATATTTAACTCAGGTGCTTTCCATTTCTTCTGATCATCCTTGAGATGGTTCTACACCTTCATTTGAGTCCAGCTGTGTTTGATTATACTGATTGGACTTGATTAGGAAAGCCACACACCTGTCTATATAAGACCTTCCAGATCACAATGCATGTCAGAGCAAATGAGAATCATGAAGTCAAAGGAACTGCCTGAAGAGCTCAGAGACAGAATTGTGGCAAGGCACAGATCTGGCCAAGGTTACAAAAAGATTTCTGATGCACTTAAGGTTCCTAAGAGCACAGTGGCCTCCATAATCCTCAAATGGAAGACGTTTGGGACGACCAGAACCCTTCCTAGAGCTGGCCGTCCGGCCAAACTGAGATATCGGGGGAGAAGAGCCTTGGTGAGAGAGGTAAAGAAGAACCCAAAGATTACTGTGGCTGAGCTCCAGAGATGCAGTCAGGAGATGGGAGAAAGTTGTAGAAAGTCAACCATCACTGCAGCCCTCCACCAGTCGGGGCTTTATGGCAGAGTGGCCCGACGGAAGCCTCTCCTCAGTGTAAGACACATGAAAGCCCGCATGGAGTTTGCTAAAAAAACACCTGAAGGACTCCAAGATGGTGAGAAATAAGATTCTCTGGTCTGATGAGACCAAAATAGAACTTTTTGGCCTTAATTCTAAGCGGTATGTGTGGAGAAAACCAGGCACTGCTCATCACCTGTCCAATACAGTCCCAACAGTGAAGCATGGTGGTGGCAGCATCATGCTGTGGGGGTGTTTTTCAGCTGCAGGGACAGGACGACTGGTTGCAATCGAGGGAAAGATGAATGCGGCCAAGTACAGGGATATCCTGGACAAAAACCTTCTCCAGAGTGCTCTGGACCTCAGACTGGGCCGAAGGTTTACCTTCCAACAAGACAATGACCCTAAGCACACAGCTAAAATAACCAAGGAGTGGCTTCACAACAACTCCGTGACTGTTCTTGAATTGCCCAGCCAGAGCCCTGACTTAAACCCAATTGAGCATCTCTGGAGAGACCTAAAAATGGCTGTCCACCAACGTTTACCATCCAACCTGACAGAACTGGAGAGGATCTGCAAGGAGGAATGGCAGAGGATCCCCAAATCCAGGTGTGAAAGACTTGTTGCATCTTTCCCAAAAAGACTCCTGGCTGTATTAGATCAAAAGGGGGCTTCTACTAAATACTGAGCAAAGGGTCTGAATACTTAGGACCATGTGATATTTCAGTTTTTCTTTTTAATAAATCTGCAACAATGTCAACAATTCTGTGTTTTACTGTCAGTATGGGGTGCTATGTGTACATTCATGAGGAAGAAGAATGAACTTAAATGATTTTAGCAAATGGCTGCAATATAACAAAGAGTGAAACATTTAAGGGGGTCTGAATACTTTCCGTACCCACTGTATTTATATATATATAATACATCTCGTTATATATATATATTTTTCACATTCCGCTTTATAACATTCCCAATAAAAAAAAAGTAAAAAATCTATTTTTTTTTCATCACTTTAGGCCAATTTGTATTCTGCTGCATATTTTTGGTATAAAAAACCCCCAATAAGTGTATTTTGATTGGTTTGCGCAAAAGTTATCGCGCCTACAAACTAGGGGAAAGATTTATGTCATTTTTATTTATTTATTTATTTACTAGTAATGGCGGCGATCAGTGATTTTTAGTGGGACTTCGACATTGCAGCGGACAGATCGGACCTCTAACTGACATTTTTTAATTTTTTGGGGGGACCAGTGACATTACTACAGTAATCAGTGCTAAAAATATGCACTGTTACTGTAATAATGACACTGGCAGGGAAGGGGTTAACCAAGGGGTGATCAAAGGGTTAAATGTATGCGTAGGGGGTGTTTTCTAACTGTGAGGGGGGTGGGCTTGAGGAATCAACACAGATACCTGTGATCCTAAATAGGAGGATCATAGGTGCTCTGTACTGATTCCTGAGAGAACAACGCTCTGCTGTGTTTATAACAGCAGACCACTGTTCTCTCTTTACAACCCCTTTATTCAACCACATTACCTATATATGTAGAAAAAATAAGGTGAATATATATGCAGATAAAAAGAGAAAGATAATGATAATTTTCTATATATATATATTTTTTTTTTTTTTTCAGAATTGTCGCTCTTTTTTTTGTTTATAGCACAAAAAATAAAAAAATTGCACAGGTGAATAAATACCACCAAAAGCGAGATCTAATTGTGGGGAAAAAAAGGACATCAATTCCTTTAGGCACAGCGTCGCACAACCGCGCAATTGTCCATTAAAATAACGCAGTGCAGAATCGCAAAAAAAGTGGCGTGGTCATTAAGGGGGTAAAACCTTCCAGCCCAGAAGTGGTTAAACAATGTGAATTGGCTTTTTCAGCACAGTAGATAAGGAGAGCCCGAATAAAAACAATTATAAAGAGCTGAGAGCTCCATCGGCTGGATGGAAACATACAGTGGGTACGGAAAGTATTCAGACCCCCTTAAATTTTTCACTCTTTGTTATATTGCAGCCATTTGCTAAAATCATTTAAGTTCATTCTTCTTCCTCATGAATGTACACATAGCACCCCATACTGACAGAAAAACACAGAATTGTTGACATTGTTGCAGATTTATTAAAAAAGAAAAACTGAAATATCACATGGTCCTAAGTATTCAGACCCTTTGCTGTGACACTCATATATTTAACTCAGGTGCTTTCCATTTCTTCTGATCATCCTTGAGATGGTTCTACACCTTCATTTGAGTCCAGCTGTGTTTGATTATACTGATTGGACTTGATTAGGAAAGCCACACACCTGTCTATATAAGACCTTCCAGATCACAATGCATGTCAGAGCAAATGAGAATCATGAGGTCAAATGAACTGCCTGAAGAGCTCAGAGACAGAATTGTGGCAAGGCACAGATCTGGCCAAGGTTACAAAAAGATTTCTGCTGCACTTAAGGTTCCTAAGAGCACAGTGGCCTCCATAATCCTCAAATGGAAGACGTTTGGGATGACCAGAACCCTTCCTAGAGCTGGCCGTCCGGCCAAACTGAGCTATCGGGGGAGAAGAGCCTTGGTGAGAGAGGTAAAGAAGAACCCAAAGATCACTGTGGCTGAGCTCCAGAGATGCAGTCAGGAGATGGGAGAAAGTTGTAGAAAGTCAACCATCACTGCAGCCCTCCACCAGTCGGGGCTTTATGGCAGAGTGGCCCGACGGAAGCCTCTCCTCAGTGTAAAACACATGAAAGCCCGCATGGAGTTTGCTAAAAAACACCTGAAGGACTCCAAGATGGTGAGAAATAAGATTCTCTGGTCTGATGAGACCAAAATAGAACTTTTTGGCCTTAATTCTAAGCGGTATGTGTGGAGAAAACCAGGCACTGCTCATCACCTGTCCAATACAGTCCCAACAGTGAAGCATGGTGGTGGCAGCATCATGCTGTGGGGGTGTTTTTCAGCTGCAGGGACAGGACGACTGGTTGCAATCGAGGGAAAGATGAATGCGGCCAAGTACAGGGATATCCTGGACAAAAACCTTCTCCAGAGTGCTCTGGACCTCAGACTGGGCCGAAGGTTTACCTTCTGACAAGACAATGACCCTAAGCACACAGCTAAAATAACGAAGGAGTGGCTTCACAACAACTCCGTGACTGTTCTTGAATGGCCCAGCCAGAGCCCTGACTTAAACCCAATTGAGCATCTCTGGAGAGACCTAAAAATGGCTGTCCACCAACGTTTACCATCCAACCTGACAGAACTGGAGAGGATCTGCAAGGAGGAATGGCAGAGGATCCCCAAATCCAGGTGTGAAAGACTTGTTTCATCTTTCCCAAAAAGACTCCTGGCTGTATTAGATCAAAAGGGGGCTTCTACTAAATACTGAGCAAAGGGTCTGAATACTTAGGACCATGTGATATTTCAGTTTTTCTTTTTTAATAAATCTGCAACAATGTCAACAATTCTGTGTTTTTCTGTCAGTATGGGGTGCTATGTGTACATTCATGAGGAAGAAGAATGAACTTAAATGATTTTAGCAAATGGCTGCAATATAACAAAGAGTGAAAAATTTAAGGGGGTCTGAATACTTTCCGTACCCACTGTATATTTGAACTTTTCAAGTACAATATTTCAAAGTTACCTGACTAAAAACATGAAAAAAGTTTGTATTTAACCACTTGCCGACCAGTCGCCGGCAGGTCGGCTCTGTCCCGTGAAACGACGCACATGTACGTCATTTCGTGGGAACGCTAGTAGGGGGGCGCCAATTGGCCACAGAGAGAGCCAATCAGCGGGTCCAGAGGCCGCGATTGCCGCCGGGAACCCGTGATCGCTCCCCGTGGAATGGCGGTCTGCCGTTGTAAACAGTGGCGGCTTGTGCATAGAGGGCGCCAGGGCGCCGCCCCCCCCCCCCCCCACCCCTAAAAAAAAGAAAGAAAAAAAATTGCAAAACGAACAAATAAAGTTTTGAAAAAAAAAATGTGTTCGCCGCTACAGCGGCCTATGTGGTGGCTGTGGGGGGGGGGGGGGGGGGTTTACGACCCAGAAGAGGCGCCGATTGGCTGCCTTCTGGGGGCGTAACCTGGGCGCAAGTCATTGCGCTTGGACACCCCCACTTTCCTGATATCCTGACTGTGATTGGTCCAGTCTACAGCCTGGACCAATCATCATCCAGGACATCCCATGGCCCCATGCTGACCCCGCTGACGTCGCGTGCGTCAGTCACGCTGCCGTACCGACTGGAGTGGACACTGGACGCGGTGGACCGGCATTGCAGAGAGCGGAGCTGAGAGGAGACCGGAGAAGAGGAGAGGGAGAAGCCGCCGTGACTCACAGGGCTCCAGCATCCAGGTAAGTGCACTGCTCTGTCGGGCATGCACGCATAGCTCTGCATTGGGGAACATGTATACTGGTGGTCACTGGCTGCACTGGAGGCACGCACGCATAGCTCTGCATTGGGGGACGTATACTGGTGGTCACTGGCTGCACTGGAGGAACGCACGCATAGCTCTGCATTGGGGGACGTATACTGGTGGTCACTGGCTGCACTGGAGGCACGCACGCATAGCTCGGCATTGGGGGACGTATACTGGTGGTCACTGGAGGCACTGGAGGCACGCACGCATAGCTCTGCATTGGGGGACGTATACTGGTGGTCACTGGCTGCACTGGAGGAACGCACGCATAGCTCTGCATTGGGGGACGTATACTGGTGGTCACTGGAGGCACTGGAGGCACGCACGCATAGCTCTGCATTGGGGGACGTATACTGGTGGTCACTGGCTGCACTGGAGGAACGCACGCATAGCTCTGCATTGGGGGACGTATACTGGTGGTCACTGGCTGCACTGGAGGCACGCACGCATAGCTCGGCATTGGGGGACGTATACTGGTGGTCACTGGAGGCACTGGAGGCACGCACGCATAGCTCTGCATTGGGGGACGTATACTGGTGGTCACTGGCTGCACTGGAGGAACGCACGCATAGCTCTGCATTGGGGGACGTATACTGGTGGTCACTGGCTGCACTGGAGGAACGCACGCATAGCACTGCATTGGGGGACGTATACTGGTGGTCACTGGCTGCACTGGAGGCACGCACGCATAGCTCGGCATTGGGGGACGTATACTGGTGGTCACTGGCTGCACTGGAGGCACGCACGCATAGCACTGCATTGGGGGACGTATACTGGTGGTCACTGGCTGCACTGGAGGCACGCACGCATAGCTCTGCATTGGGGGACGTATACTGGTGGTCACTGGCTGCACTGGAGGAACTATTTAGGAACACAGGTCTCTGTGTTCATGCAGCAAGCCCACCCCCCACACAGTTAGAAAGAGCATTTAACCCTTTGATCACACCTGGTGTTAACTCCTTCCCTGCCAGTGTTATTAGTACAGTAACAGTGCAAAAGTGTCAAAAATGTCAGTTAGGTGTCTGATCTGTCTCCCGCAATGTCGCAGTCCCGCTAAAAATCGCTGATCACCGTCATTACTAGTAAAAAAATAAATAAAAATAACATAAATCTTTCCCCTAGTTTGTAGACGCGATAACTTTTGCGCAAACCAATCAAAAAACGCTTATTGCAATTTTTTTTTAACAAAAATTTGTAGCAGAATACAAATTGGTCTAAAATTATGAAATTTTAATTTTTTTATTTCATTGGGAATGTTATATAGCAAAAAGTAAAAAATATAGTTTTTTTTCTTTTTCAGAATTGTCGCTCTTTTTTGTTTATAGCGCAAAAAATAAAAATCGCAGAGGTGATCAAACACCACCAAAAGAAAGCTCTATTTGTGGGTAAAAAGGACATCCATTTTTTTTGGGTACAACATCGCACGACCGCGCAATTATCAGTTAAAGTAACGCAGTGCCAAAATCGCAAAAAATGGCCTGCTTATTAAGTGGGAAATTCTTCCAGTCCAGAAGTGGTTAAACAACTGAATAAATGAAATATACTCAAAACCAATAAAAGTGTCTTTTAAAGAAACAATCTTCTGCAACCTAAAATGCAAAAGTCAGAAAGTGAGGAATGATTAGGGGACAAGTCACCTCGTTCCTTCTAACTCAGCTGCGGCTGCTGATGTATGCGACCAATCATATGCTCCGGTACGGTCATGTAGCCATCTTGTCAGTTCCATGAAACATTTCTCTTGGAATTTTAATATAACAATTTTTTTGAAGAAACCGGAGCAGGCATAAAGATGGTGAATGATGGAACCAATGCTGATGTCAATCATAAATGTACCCTTAACATGACCTGCAGGGATAATACAGATTCAGATGTTATTTTCCCAGAAGATTTTACTGCCAATAAAGAGATTTCATAACAATTGGCATTTAATGACACTGCTAGGTGAATATAGCTTTAAAAACTTTTTCCCCACCAATATTTGATATGGTCATGGGATTCCCTGCTAGGCCCAGCCACCATTATATGTCACATTATCTTCCATATATGTCACATTATCTTCCGTTATATGTCACATTATCTTCCATTATATGTCACATTATCTTTCATTATATGTCACATTATCTTCCATATATGTCACATTATCTTCCGTTATATGTCACATTATCTTCCATTATATGTCACATTATCTTCCATTATATGTCACATTATCTTTCATTATATATCACATTATCTTTCATTATATGTCACATTATCTTCCATACTGTATATGTCACATTATCTTCCATTATATGTCACATTATCTTCCATTATATGACACATTACCTTGCCAGATGAGCAAGGTGCTGAGATGTAGTGAAGGTAAGGGGAGTATAAAGAGGTCAGGGGACACAGTCACTTTGCTCTACATTTGTTATGATCTTTTGTTATGCTCCATTCACACTTGCCCGATTTCAAAATTGTGCAATTTCCATTGTGACTTTACAGTGTGACTTAATGGGACTTTGATGCCACTTTGGGTATGCTACTTTGGGCAAGTGCAACTTTGGCTTTGACCATGTGACTGTGTGTGCTCTACAAAGTCACACACACACACACACACACACACACATATATATATATATATATAATTTTAAGGTTAACATGGAAGTCTATGGCCCTCATGTCGCATGAAAGTCAGACCAAAGTAGTGCAGGAACTACTTTAATGTCGCTGTGACTTTAAGGCCTCATGCCTACGGGACGTTAAAAAAAAAAAAAAAAAAAAAGCTGCAAAGCCAGTACTGACACCAGGAAAAAGCAGCTGTAAAAACACGCTTTTAGTAGCGTTTTGCATTGGTGCTAATGCACATTTTGCCGCATTTAATTACGTTAGCGTTTAGCAGTGTTTTTCTGCCCTCTTCTATTTCCTAAAAGCAGCCAGAAAAAACACCCTGTATGCACGAGGCTTAAATCACACAAATATGAACGGTACTCATTGAAAAAACATGGGGTGCAACTTGTCATGTGACTTTGGGGTGCAAAGTTGCATGACAACTCGTACAAGTGTAAACTGGGCCTTAAAGTATGATAATGTTTGTAAATTAACCTTTTGCAAGCAAATACATAAAAAGTGATAATATGACTAGGAGTGACACATTCACCAAAGAAAACAAAAAAAAAAACAGTCATATAATTTGGACTCCATCGTCGGTAATCTTCTTTTCTTTCCCCTCACCCCCCATTCTACCTTCTACTTTCTACTGTCCTCCCCCCCCCCCCCCCGTATCTTACCCATCCTGTTCTAACTGCTGGAAAAGGGAAGGTACAGTGGGCAGACAAAGATGTTCAGCACTTTACTTTCTTATGTTCCAAAGCCAAGTCACACATGACTAGTTTCACAATGGGCCTCATATAGAAAATTCTGTGCCTTTACTTACTGTAAGCCTATAGGCCTTTTTTTCTCTCTAGTTTTGCATATGGCTCTAACAACTATGTGCGGCCTTATTTTGTTCACCTGTGTTTTAGTTATATTTAAATGTAACTACTGTTCTCTTCTACTGTATCGCTTTCCGTGTTTCAATAAATTTATATTTGTAAAAAAAAGAAAAACTGTCATAGGAAATACATTATCATTTGTTATTGTCTCATCATGATGTGGTACCAGTTTATATGGAAGAGCCCTGGGGCCATCATAAAAAAATTTCAAAGATTTCTAAGTTTGAAAATATATATATATTTTTTTTTCAGATTTCTGAGTTTGAAAATCAGAATCATGAGATTAAAAGTCAGAATTCTGACTTTCAAAGTCAGAATTCTGACTTTTAATCTCAGAATTCTGACTTTTAATCTCAGAATTGTGTTTAATAAATTTTAGCATGGTTTTTTTGGGTATGCGATTCCTTAAGGAGTTTATAGTTCAGTTTTAGCCATAATCCCTAAATATCTTTGAAGAAAGAGGTTTGGTGCCTCAAGTCAAGGTTTGTGGGACTTTAAAGGGGCTGATATACACAAAAGTATTTTAAGTATAAATATAATATTTATTTCAAAATAACATAAAAGAAATTATCATACATTTCTGGTTTAGCAGAACATATGTTACATGTGATGTATGGGCTAAGAACCCATAGGTGAGAGTGAAGGAGAATAGTATGAAAAAAGTGACATGGTGGAAATGTGACATTAGTCTCTCTCTTGTGGTCCAAACGTCTATGGTTGGCGTTGGATCTTTGTTTGAGAGAGTATTTAGATTCCTACGCGTTTCGGCGGGGGGCCTTTGTCAAGGAAAAATGTCAACCATCTCTGCAAGATATGTGAAATGGTAGTAAGGGTATTTAGTTTTTTGACCATCCTGAGACATTTGTTTCATGGTAGGTCATGTGATACATACTTAGATAAAGAATTGCCTGGGCCTGCTTGCGGTCCTCCGGTCCTCATATGAATCAACAGGATATAGCTACTGGGATATATAAGGTGGCGGTATTAGTATATGTTTGTATGTTTATAGTACATGTGCCAGTGGTATTGGTTATGTACTTACTGGTTAAGTATATTCTCTAGACCAGTTGAGGGAAGAAGGTATTGGATCAACCCGTATTAGGTCAGGTCTGTATATGGAAGGGAGTATTTGGTTAAATATTTAAGAACAATATTTACTTTTATATGTTCCATATTGTTTTAGTACTTACTTTGTGACATAGAATTATATAAGCAATATTGGTTCCAGCATTTGTCCACTAGGTGGCGTGTTGTCCCGACTGGTCTTGTAATGCTATACAGTTCCAGTGGTCTCCACTGTGGGGTGCTGGTCCAACTGTTCCTGTTAGTTTTGTCCTTTGGTTAAGGGGGAAGAAGGGTGGAAGGTCCGAGTAGCGTGGTCCGAGCGTCCTCACCGTCCCTCAGCTCGAGGGAAGTGAAATTTTAGCATGGTCCAAACTTGTAATCTCAGAATTCTGACTTTCAAACTCAGAATTCTGTAAAAAAAAAAAATATATTTTTTTAAACTCAGAAATCTTTGAAATTTTTTTTATGATGGTCCCAGGGTTCTTCCATAAGTTTATGATCCTCTTTTAAAATATTTTTTTTAGATCAGCCTGCCACTGTTCATCTCTCCACCTCACGTTGGAGTTCTCCATTCCTTGATTGTGCCATTGGATGGAATAAATGGCACGGAGGATTCATCTTGAAGTTGTTGGTTGCCTCCCAAGACAGCTTTTCACAATTAAAATTTTTGAAAAGCCCACTGGAGAAGTTTTTAAAAATAATTTCTAGAACCCAACCTTGATTGGTACTTGTCTAAATCCTTATCCTGGACTTGCTTACACCAGGAACATTAATTACCCAAAAGTAGACCTCATTCAACCAATTATACAACATCAGAGGGCGATTGTCTGCTCCAGAGGAAGCCCCATTTTTTGTGTTAATTGTTGTTATTTAATTACAAATTGAATTTAATTTTATATAATTATGTATACATTAATTTTAATATCCATCATATATATAAAATCTCAATCAAATCTATTTAAATTGCAACTTGTAACACAACAAAATGTGGAAAAGTTCAAAGTGACGTAAATAACTTTTTCTATAGAAATAGCTTGATTTTTGAGCCAGAAATAAAGCATTCTCCTGCTACCAGCAATGGGAAACTATGAAGACAGAGCTATGGGAACCCCCACCACTGTGAGTGATATCCTTAGATTTATTACCAAAATTTGTCTTTTTTGTTAAATATATCAATATATTCTGTACATACCGCTGCTGAGCTGATTGTAAATATTCGCCATTGGAAATTTTAAAGTATCATCTGCAAAGACCATGTCCTCCTTATTAGAGAAATATGAATCCAGATAATGTCTGGTATCCATTCCATGTACATGATAGAGTTCATGTGTTGTGGAATCCATTGTCCTGCAATGCTGAACTTCACCTTATTGATTTCTGCTTTCAACTAAACTTTAATGTTGGAGTTCTATTTATATTCAGTTGAAAGAAGGTTGGTACATTTTAATTCAATATAATTGTAAATATATTTACAAAGCAGCCATGGGAACACAGCTGACTGAGCTTTGATTGCCACCCGAGTTTGCAAATATTTAACCACTTTAGGACCAGGCCTTTTTCTGACACATGTTGTTTGCAAGTGAAAACCCATATTTTTTGCTAGAAAATTACTCAGAACCCCCAAACATTTTATATATATATATATATATATATATATTTTAGCATAGACACCAGAGGATAAAATGGCAGTCATTGCAATATTTTATATCAAACTGTATTTGCGCAGCGGTCTTTCAAATGCAATTTTTTAAAAAAAAAAAATAAACTTTAATGAGTTCAAAAAAACAAATAAAAACAGTAAATTTATCCCATTTTTTTTTTGTATAATGTGAAAAATGATGTTATGCCGAGTAAATAGATACATAACCTGTCATGCTGTAAAATTTCACACGCTCGTGGAATGCTGACAAACTGTGGCACTTGAAAATCTCTATAGGCAATGCTTTCAAAATGTTTACAGGTTACCTGTTTAGAGTTACAAAGGAAGCTCTGTGCTAAAATGATTGCTCTCACTCTAACAATCGAGGCGATACCTCACATGCGTGGTGTGAACAGCGCTTACATATGCTGGCGCAACTAACATATGTGTTTCCTTCTGCGCGCGAGCACGGAGGGATGGGGCACCTACTTTTTTTTTTTTTCCTATTTTACTTTTTATTTTTTATTTTTGCACTGTCCCTTTATTTATTTATTTTTTTTATCGCTTTTATTCCTATTACAGGGAATGTAAACATTCCTTGTAATAGAAATAAGCATGACAGGTCCTCTTTATTAAGAGATCAGGGGTCAAAAAGAATCAAGATCTTTCATTTACCTTTAAAAGCAAAAGAAAAAAAACATTTTTGCCACTTTGACTTAAAAAAAAAATGCAGAGGGATTAGAATGCTTGGCAGTTTTTATTGCAGTCTGTGCCGACCTTAGAGAGATTTACCCTCTCTATTTGTCCTGTTTACCATTATCATTGAAAGTGAAAGTAAAAGAAAAACCTTATTGGGGGTTTTTTTGGTGCCTCAAGCCAAGTCAAGAGTGGGACTTTATGGGCAGGTAGATGCAAGTATTGATGTGTAGGTATACAATATATATAATAAATAAATATATACAAAGAATAATCAAAAATATATGGTTCCACAAAAAGATGAAGAAATCAAAAACAATAATTTATTTACAAAAATAATTTTCCAAATATATTGGATAACATAATGGTGAGTATAGTGCTTGGGGTAAGGAGCCCAAGTGTGAGAAGGTAGAAAAAAGGTTGATTCCAAGGAATCAGTGACAATAGTGCAAAAGGTGACAAGTTTTGGGATTTTTTGGGGTGTATTTCAGTAGATGTTAAAAGGACTAGGTGTCCTCCCAAAAAGGTCCCAGTTTGCTGACGCGTTTCGGCTCACAGGCCTTTTTCAAAGCTTAAGTGTCACTCAGAGTTTGTTCTGTGAAAAACAAAGTTGTATTTCAGTTTATTTTGGGGCCTTATTTTAACCATAGGTAAAATACAAAAAATGAGTAGAAGATTATTTCCACATACATTAATGGTGCTGGCGGCTAGTGCGTCAGGGTCCCCTATCCTTATTATGGTCACAGCGGGATCAAGTTCTGCGCAAAGACCTGGGATAGGTGTGGATGAAGAGACAGGGTAATCATTGGATACTGTGTGTCCAAATATATATCTTTGAAGTATATTTTATGTATTTTAAGGTTTATTATAAAGGTTTTTGACCACTTACAGTTGCGGAGGTTAGTACGTGCTTCCTCATTGGGGGGGGGGGGGTTTTGGTTATTCCTCCCTCTGACCGTGCCAATTGCCTGGTCTACAATGTATAGTAATAAGGTGGTCTGTTACATGGCTTTCATTGAACTTCCCAGTTAAGTGAAAAAGTGCTTGCAACAGTATACATGGTGACTTGTAGTTGAATTTTTATTTATGAATAGGGGTTCCCCTATGTAACTTACATTTGCATGGTCTTTAATAAGGCAGAGTGGTTCATCCGGTCAGCGCAGGTAATGTCCGTCTCCTTCCTCCTGTTAAGGAGAAGTGAGAGCTGACTGTTGATCCCCCGGCCTTTTAAGGCGTCCGCACATGCGCAGTAGGTTCTGCATGTGGGACGGCTTAGACTCCGAGCGTGACGTGGCGTCTTATGTAGTAACCTGCGCTTGTCGGATGCGTGCGCAGGTTGCCACGGCCCGTTGTGAAGGACGCTCTCTGGCCGCCAGCACGGAAGAAGGTACCCTCCTTCCCATGATTGGGATTGATGGGTCCCGGGCCGCCCCTACATCGGAGTGTAGGGGCTACCCGTGCTGGGTGTGACTCGAAGGAAGGTGGTGGGCCGATCTGTACCGCCGACAGCCATAGTCTATGTACGTGGAGTATCGCAATATGGGTTGGATGACAAAAAATGGGTCTTTTTTATAGATTAAACAGAGTAAACTAAACAAACATGAAAAAAGGATCATGTAAATGCAAATATGGATAAGGTAAAATGAAACAATACACAAGGGTAAATAGAAATAGAAAATGATTTAAAGCAGTAGGCTATATTGATCCCACTTGGGGGTGCCTGATGGATCAGCACGGAGCAGTCTAGGCATCTGGACATTCCAGGGTCGTTCCAGGGCCATGCCCAGCAGGGTAAGGTATCACTGATTGGTATGTCAGTCCAGAGATAGTGAGGACCGGTGTATAAGACATATTGAGAGTTCAAATAAAATCGGTCAATCTATGGGTATCGGATATGGAGTGGGATGGATGGATGGATGGTGTGTTCATCTTAGGATTTAATTACCATAATCAATATAGCGGCTGTAAGATTTAGGACACAGCATATAGAGATATATAGATATATGTTAGTGGCTGTTGGTCCAGAGATGATTAAGAATTGATTGTTGATGAAAAAAGGAAAAGTTTTTAAGGAAAGATTTTTGATTTTTTAATCTGTCTTTCCTGACGAAAAACCCTCCAAAAACGGACGAAAACTCTCGTTCTCGTTTAGTCCAGGTGGTTTTGTGGCTTGGAGACGTCTTATCCACCTCATCTCCATTTGTAGCAACCGTTTGTTCCAGTCCCCCCCTCTACACGGTATGTGTATCCTTTCCAGGGCTGTGAATATTACTTTTGGCATTATGTTTTTGTGGTATTGTGCAACGTGTCTGCCGAGGGGTACGTAAAAATTACACATCTCCATACTGTTTATGTGCTGATTTACGCGTTTGCCGAATTCTTGTTTCGTTTTACCTATGTAGTAGGATTCGCATTGGCATCTCATAATATAAACCACCCCTTTTGTCCGACAGTTGACAAAATGTCGGGGTGTAAAGAGGTCTCCGTTGGGGAGTGTTAAGTTTGTACATTTCTTGATAACGTTACACTGTCCACAATTTCCACAGGGGAATGTGCCCTTCTGTTTGCAGGGGTCTTTTCTGGATTCCTTGTACTCACTGTGTGTGAGTAGCTGTTTCATGGATCCCGCTTTCCTATATGTAATCTGGGGATTTTCAGGTATGAAGGGTTGTATCATGGAATCCTCCCTAAGAATCTGCCAATGCTTGGCTATGATGTTTTTTATTTTGGGGTGGTCGTTGGTAAATCTCATAATGACCCTTGTTATGTTTTCTGATTCATCGGATGTCTGTTTCTTTTTCTTTTTGAATAGAATGTCCTGTCTCTCTTGTTTCTTGACTCTATTGAAGGCTTTACGCAGGGTTGTCTTTGTGTAACCCCTTTTCCTCAGTCTGGCTGTGAGTGCATCAGCTTCTCTCTGAAAATCCTGTTCTTTGGTGCAGTTCCTCTTTAGCCTGAGAAATTGGCTGTATGGGATTGCACTTTTAAGTGAGGAGGGATGAAAACTGGATGCATGTAATATGGAATTACCTGCTGTTTCCTTGCGGAATAAGGTGGTTTTGAGCGATCCGTTTTTGTCTTTTATGATCCACGTATCTAAGAATGGAATTTTTTCTTTGTCATAACTCATGGTAAAGAACATGTTGTACGAGTTTCGATTCATAGCTTGAAGGCATTCTTTTATCATATTTTCCGAACCCGTCCAAATAATAAAAATATTGTCTATGAATCTTTGCCAGACAATGATATTGCTGGCAAAGATGCTGTTTTCCTCTTGGGCAAGAAATTCCTGTTCCCACGCTCCAAGGTATGTGTTCGCATAGGACGGGGCACAACTTGTGCCCATTGCGACACCGCATACCTGTAAATAATATGTGCCATTGAAGACAAAAAAGTTGTTGTTGAGGATGTAATCCAACATCATGATTATGAAGGAATTGAAGTTATAATCATATCCACTCTGTTCTTCTAATAATTTCCATTCCTTTTTTATGTGGGATGTTGTTGTAGAGTGCTTCAACGTCGATGGTTACTAAGAACGCATCGTCTGGTATAGTTATACCATCCAAAATTTGGAGGAGGTGTCCTGTATCTCTGGTATATGAAGGAAGTTTTGTTACATGCGGCCTTAAGTATGCGTCGATGACCTTGCTGGTGTTCTCCGTTAAGTTACCATTCCCTGAAATGATGGGTCTACCGGGGGGGTTGTTTTTATCCTTATGAATTTTCGGTAAGGCGTAAAAAGTCGGAGTTCTAGAGTGTTTGGTCCTTATATATTGCCAGAGTGATTCTGATATCATCCCTTTGTTTCTTGCTCCGTCTATTTTCTTGTAGAAATCTTCTTTGTATGTTTCTACCATGATAGGCATTATCTTTTTGTAGCACTGAGTGTTATCCAAGATCTTCTGACACATGGTTTTATAATCGTGGTTGTCCATTAATACAATGTTCCCCCCCTTATCGGAGGGTTTTATTGTTATGGATTCGTTTTTCTTCAAGTTTAGTAGGGCTGTTCTTTGATCTTTTGTGAGATTTTGTGGTGTCCTCTTTCCCTGTAGTTTCTCTAAATCCTTAGTTGTCTCTCTCACAAAGAGGGCAATTGAGGGGTTCTCATTAAGAGAGGGGAAAATGTGGGATTTTTTCTTAAAAATGGGGCCTTTGGTTCCTTTTGGATCTTCTACCTCTTCGTTTTCACTTTCAACGTGTGTGTCTTCATCTAGCCAATCATCTATAGCTCCTTCTTCGAGTAGCAGGTTGAGATCTCTTATGGCCCTGAATTCAGCTGCTGTTAGACTGGTTGGAGGTATTTCGGTAGATGTTGATTTCCTGTTGTATTTAACCTTAAGGAGTAGGTTCCTCGCAAATAGATTAATGTCTTTAATAATTTCAAAGGTGTCAGTCCCCCTGTTGGCACAGAATGAGAGTCCTAAGGATAGTACTTCCCTTTCCGCTTTTGTTAAAACATGTGTAGATAAATTGATGATTGTCAATCCCTCATATTCCATGACTTCATTTTGTGTTATTTTTTCACTTGTTTCGTGTTCTGTTTCCCGCCTAAAAAAGGCCTCTGTGATCTCGGATTGTCGTCTTTTTGTTGTTGTGATCGCGTGAACATTTTGGGGTATTTTTTCGGGGCTGTAGCACCTTCATCAGGGAAAGCATTTTCTGGTCTGTTTTGCTCCTCTGTATCTTGTGAAGATTGATCATCATTATCATCAGTTGGTTGTGGGTTCTCAGGAGGCTTATTTTGGCCCCTGCGTCGCAGGGGTTGTTGTTTATCTTGTCCCGACGTGTATGCTGATGAGTCAGACGAGTTTTGGGGGCCAGGGTTCCTTTGTGCTCTGTACATGGTTCTCCTGTTCTGTCTGTTGTTCGTCCATCTATAGGCACGATTCTGTGTAAAGGCATTTTTATCTCGCCAATACTTACGTTCCTTTTTCTTCAACATCTCCTTACTGAACTCTTCAATATGTTCTTTTAGTCTTCTCTCCTGTTCACTATATAGTGGTACACTTCTGAGGGGGTTGAGTTTTTCATATATCTGTTTTATCTCTATGTCTAGGTTTTCCATTTGTCGTAGGTATTCTGTTTGTAGAAGGATCATCAATTTTTTGGAGCACTCATTAAGGATCTCTTCCCAATCTTTTTTCATCATGGCTGAGATGTTGTCCATGGTCGGGAATATCTGGATTCTGAGTCCAACTGGATTAATATTTTCTGTCACATATCTTTCAAAGCTCTTTATATGCCAGAATAGAGCCGACTTCCGTTCTAAATGTCTTTTTAATGTGTTAAATAATGCTGAAATGTCAGATTCCTGTTGCTCATTACCCTGGAAGCTCTTCTGGATATCCAGCATCAGGCTGCTCCATCCATCTCCAATCAGGTTCCCCGTGGGTGGGTCCTCCCTTTCGGGAGCACTCATTTTCTCTTCACTTGCAGTGAGAGATTATGGACTCAGTGTTAGTCTGGGTTACCTATTCCCCTGTGACTCAAGATCACAACAAGGATGGTAAAAATCCCAGGTTCCTGAGCCCTTGTATTAGAAATAAAAAATAGGGTCCTGCTGTATTAACCCTAGTATATAAACAAAAAGTTGGGTGTGCAGATCAAAAGAAATGGAGGCAGTGGATGTGTTATCCATCCGAACAATAGGTGAAGGGGGGAGTTATTTCTTTTGTGCACAAGGTAAGTAAGTGTTGCCACCGTCCCTAAAGTATATTGGGGGTTTTTTTGGTGCCTCAAGCCAAGTCAAGAGTGGGACTTTATGGGCAGGTAGATGCAAGTATTGATGTGTAGGTATACAATATATACAATAAATAAATATATACAAAGAATAATCAAAAATATATGGTTCCACAAAAAGATGAAGAAATCAAAAACAATAATTTATTTACAAAAATAATTTTCCAAATATATTGGATAACATAATGGTGAGTATAGTGCTTGGGGTAAGGAGCCCAAGTGTGAGAAGGTAGAAAAAAGGTTGATTCCAAGGAATCAGTGACAATAGTGCAAAAGGTGACAAGTTTTGGGATTTTCTGGGGTGTATTTCAGTAGATGTTAAAAGGACTAGGTGTCCTCCCAAAAAGGTCCCAGTTTGCTGACGCGTTTCGGCTCACAGGCCTTTTTCAAAGCTTAAGTGTCACTCAGAGTTTGTTCTGTGAAAAACAAAGTTGTATTTCAGTTTATTTTGGGGCCTTATTTTAACCATAGGTAAAATACAAAAAATGAGTAGAAGATTATTTCCACATACATTAATGGTGCTGGCGGCTAGTGCGTCAGGGTCCCCTATCCTTATTATGGTCACAGCAGGATCAAGTTCTGCGCAAAGACCTGGGATAGGTGTGGATGAAGAGACAGGGTAATCATTGGATACTGTGTGTCCAAATATATATCTTTGAAGTATATTTTATGTATTTTAAGGTTTATTATAAAGGTTTTTGACCACTTACAGTTGCGGAGGTTAGTACGTGCTTTCTCATTGGGGGGGGGGGGGGTTTTGGTTATTCCTCCCTCTGACCGTGTAGGGGCGGCCCGGGACCCATCAATCCCAATCATGGGAAGGAGGGTACCTTCTTCCGTGCTGGCGGCCAGAGAGCGTCCTTCACAACGGGCCGTGGCAACCTGCGCGCGCATCCGACAAGCGCAGGTTACTACATAAGACGCCACGTCACGCTCGGAGTCTAAGCCGTCCCACATGCAGAACCTACTGCGCATGTGCGGACGCCTTAAAAGGCCGGGGATCAACAGTCAGCTCTCACTTCTCCTTAACAGGAGGAAGGAGACGGACATTACCTGCGCTGACCGGATGAACCACTCTGCCTTATTAAAGACCATGCAAATGTAAGTTACATAGGGGAACCCCTATTCATAAATAAAAATTCAACTACAAGTCACCATGTATACTGTTGCAAGCACTTTTTCACTTAACTGGGAAGTTCAATGAAAGCCATGTAACAGACCACCTTATTACTATACATTGTAGACCAGGCAATTGGCACGGTCAGAGGGAGGAATAACCAAAACCCCCCCCCCCCCCCAATGAGGAAGCACGTACTAACCTCCGCAACTGTAAGTGGTCAAAAACCTTTATAATAAACCTTAAAATACATAAAATATACTTCAAAGATATATATTTGGACACACAGTATCCAATGATTACCCTGTCTCTTCATCCACACCTATCCCAGGTCTTTGCGCAGAACTTGATCCCGCTGTGACCATAATAAGGATAGGGGACCCTGACGCACTAGCCGCCAGCACCATTAATGTATGTGGAAATAATCTTCTACTCATTTTTTGTATTTTACCTATGGTTAAAATAAGGCCCCAAAATAAACTGAAATACAACTTTGTTTTTCACAGAACAAACTCTGAGTGACACTTAAGCTTTGAAAAAGGCCTGTGAGCCGAAACGCGTCAGCAAACTGGGACCTTTTTGGGAGGACACCTAGTCCTTTTAACATCTACTGAAATACACCCCAAAAAATCCCAAAACTTGTCACCTTTTGCACTATTGTCACTGATTCCTTGGAATCAACCTTTTTTCTACCTTCTCACACTTGGGCTCCTTACCCCAAGCACTATACTCACCATTATGTTATCCAATATATTTGGAAAATTATTTTTGTAAATAAATTATTGTTTTTGATTTCTTCATCTTTTTGTGGAACCATATATTTTTGATTATTCTTTGTATATATTTATTTATTATATATATTGTATACCTACACATCAATACTTGCATCTACCTGCCCATAAAGTCCCACTCTTGACTTGACTTGGCTTGAGGCACCAAAAAAACCCCCAATATACTTTAGGGACGGTGGCAACACTTACTTACCTTGTGCACAAAAGAAATAACTCCCCCCTTCAGTAAAAGAAAACCCCCCATTTTGGGTTGTCAAGTAATAGAGGGGGAATTTTCTAATAGGGACACTAGTTCTGGTGACCTGGGGTTCCCCAAGGAATTCCCTTAAGGGATTTCTTCTCCCTTCATGTTTGGCTATGGGACAGGAAGTGAAGGGAAATATCCTCAATGGAACATAGATAGCAAAAAAATAAATAAATTAGATGGGGTTATAACCCTCCCTTGTTCTAACTAAAATGAAAAAAAAAGTTTTGCCTATAGGTCTACTTTAACCACTTGCCGACCGCCGCAAGTAAATTTACTGCGGCGGTCAGCCCCTCACAGGCAAAGTGACGTTAATTAACGTCACTAGCCTGGGAGGGTCTGGGGAGCGAGCGCGCGCCGCCGGAGGCACGCTCCCGCTCCCGCGCCGTCACGGACCCCCCCCGCACGTGTGACCGGCGGACCCGATGTCCGCCGGTCACTCGGCGATCGTCGGGGGAGAGGGAGAAAGTCAGGCAGCTTGTGTAAACAAGCCACCTGTCATTCTCCTCGGTGTAAAAACACTGATCACACGGTTCTACTATGTAGAACCGTTGATCAGTGTCCTTACACCTCAAGCCACAGCAAATCACAGTAAGAATCACGCCCCTAGGGACACACACAGCCCCTCCCTCTCAAATAAAGTTAACCCCTTCGCTACCAGTGTATTTTTACAGTAACAGTGCATATTTATAGCACTGATTACTGTAGAAATGTCACTGGTAACCCCAAAAGTGTCAAAAATGTCAGTCAAGGGTCCGATCTGTCCGCCCCAATGTCACAGTACCGCAAAATAAATCGCAGATCGCCGCCATTACGCGTTAAAAAAAAAACAACAAAAATGACAAAAATCTTTCCCTTTGTTAGTAAACGCGATAACTTTTGCGCAAACCAATAAAAATACGCTTTTTGCGATTTTTTTTTACCAAACATATGTAGCATAAAACAAATTGGCCGAAAATGTTAAAAAATTTTGATTTTTAAATTTTTTTGGGGGGAATTTCATATAAAAAAATGTGAAAAATATTGTTATTTTTGCAAAATTTACGCTCTTTTTTTGTTTATAGCGCAAAAAGTAAAAAGCGCACAGGTGATCAAATACCACCAAAAGAAAGCTCTGTTTGTGGGAAAAAAAGGACGTCAAATTTTTTTAGGTACAGTGTCGCACGACCGCGCAATTGTCCGTTAAAGTCACGCAGTGCCGAATCGCAAAATACCCCCTGGTCGTTTAGCAGCCAAATCCTCCGGGGCTTAAGTGGTTAAGCCTGAGAACTGGAAGTGACGTCGGAAGGTCGCTCCAAGGGCATTGAGTAGAATGGGGGGATACCTATGCCTAGCTATGGGCCGCATTAGATTGGTTCCGGGCTTACTGACGGCTCTGGTAAAGGGGCACCTCTCTCGTTACCTATAAAAGTGAGTAAGTGGCGAATTCACCGCCAGGAGTACTTTTATCTACAAGCCGGCCACCTAAGGGAAAAAATTATACCGGGCTTATGGGAGAAACTAGCAGGTATTTAACATCAAATTAATGACGTACATTCTCAGTTTGGTGGTGGGCAAGAGGAAGTACAGCCAAAGCTCGTTCAGGCTGTACTTCTTCTATGGATCACAGGAGGAGTGCAGTTCGTTCAGCACTCCTGTGACCCTCTTTCAGCAGACTGAAGCCCGCTGTTGGCTGACGTCATAGAGCCGGTCCAGGCTCTGGCAAGATCGTGACAATGAAGTCACGATCTGCGTACATGCCTGGACAGGCACCCGGCTTAGCCTCCCAGTGAACTGCTGATAACCTAGCTGGACGGTCCCCTCCCCTTCACAGCCCAGCACTCCACTGAGCGAGGTAAAAGCAGTGAAGAGAGTGGTGACCAACAGTCAGCCGCTCTCTGCTCCTAGAGTCCTGAGAACCGAGTGATCGTCAGTGTTTGATCGCTTGGTTCTCAGTGTTAGAGCCGGCGGGAGACAAATGCTGCATCCACCTAGGTAAGTATTATTTCGGGTAATAAAAAAGTCTTACTTCTCTTTTAAAGTGGAGGAAGAAGTTATTACAGAAAAGAAAATAAAATAAAAAAAAACCTGATAAGGTTTGTGGTGCTTACCTGTCTCTTTGCACTGTTTATAGAGTATCAGCACTATGTCTCCCTACAGGTCTGAAATCTGCGCAGACATTTAAAGTGGAACTTCATGTTAAAAATGAAAAAAATGGGCAAACTGTCAGGATTATTAATGCTGAAGAGACATACTTTGTCTCTTCTGCATTAAAGTTACTTACTTGACAGTTCCACCCAGCCAGTGAAAGTGGCCAGTGATCGATAACTGAAACCTGGCCACCCAAGGATGTTAGCAATCGGCGAGAAGCTCTGGGATGTCACATCACTGGACTGAAGGAGAGTATAGTTCCACTTATTCTATCCTGGCTGACTGATAGAGTTGGGCGAACAGTCAAGCTGAGCAAAAGTTCAGGGAAAACCCATTTTGCAGGGTGGTTGGTGGGATGTTCACCTGCCGAGCACCCTACAGTTGCTGCGTGCTGCACAGTGCATTCTAAGCCCTGACTGGACAAAGCTTTGCTCAATCAGAGCACAGTGAATAGCTGGTTGTTAAGGAGCAGGCCAGGAAGCCGGCCGTGGCGTCCTTAACAACTGATGAGTGATCAGCTGTCAATGGGCTTCCCCACCGACAGCAAAAAAAAAAAACATCGCCGGCAATAGAAAAATGTTTATAAAAATGGTGTTGAGCCCCCCCAATCCATACCAGGCCTGTTGGATCTGTTATGGACTTAAGGGGATCCCCACGCCAAAAATAAAAAAAACAATTAGCGTGGGGCCCCCCAAAATCCAAACCAGACCCTAATCTGAGCATGCAGCCTGGCAAGGCAGGAAAGGGGTGGGACAAGCAAACGCCCCCCTTAACCATATCAGGATACATGCCCTCACAATATGGGGGGTGCTTTGGGGCAGGGGGGCTGTGCCCCTCACACCCCAAAGAACCTTGTCCCCATGTTGATGAAGACAAGGGCCTCTTCCCCATATACCTGGGCTGTTGTTGTGGGGATCTGCGGGCAGGGGGCTTATCAGAATCTGGAAGCCCCATTTAACAAAATGAAATTATAACATTTTTCATGTTCCACTTTACAGACAGACTAAGGGTCCCCCCCCCCCCCCGGCACTATATTTAAAGGAATTTTTCATATCCTTGCTCCTGTAAAAACTATATTTAAAAAAAAACAAACATTTTTGCATTGATACATGTCCTCCAGGGCGGTACCAGGGACACCATTTCCTTTTTATGGCCAATAACTTGTATATAAGTCTTCAAAACCTTGGATTTTTCAAGTACGGGTCCCATAGACTTTAATACGGTTTGCGATTCTGGTCCAAGCTATTTACATGTTCGGGGGTTCTGGTATGTACCAAACTGGGGGCTGTTTGGCCTAACTCTACTTACTGATGAGGTTTGGGTTTCATCTCTTGCATGCTCCGTACTACATTACACTGTTGGAAATAGAAACCCCCCACCCCCCACAATATTTTGTGAAATCTCAGAAAAAAAAAATTTTCCCAATAAATGGATGTAATGGTGTACGCTACATGAGCGAGATGAGGCTTAAACATCATCTGCCCGATCTTGCATATATGCAATACATAATTATACATAATTACACTCATCTGCTCATAAAAAAAAGGAATCTCCTACCTTCCCAAGATCATACGAGATCTAAATGTTTAGAAGTAAGATCTCCCTGCAAGGCACTGCTGACAGTCTTCCCAGGGGATACCTGTGAGGCCCTGGCTTTCTCACCAATACCTCTGAAGACCTGGAAATAGAAAACATCAAAATGTAAGTACACATTCCACAATTCCCCCCTGGGCAACATCTGCAACACATGGTTACTTGGTGGATCAACAAGGGCCTTTACAGGATAGCTCATATTATAGATCATAGAGGAATTAGAAAATACTCTTATTTTCTGGAGACTTTACAAATGCCCCAGTCAGAGACATTTAGAATGTGTCGAGATCAGGGTGATATTACCACACAGGCTTTTTATGAAAATAAATGTTTGAGTGGCCCGGGGAAGAGCGGGAGTATATCAGAGTTGTACACTCTGTTTGTGGATCAGAGTTCTAAATTCTCTTACCAACTAGCTTGGGTGGCAGATCTGGGGGAGACTATAGATGAGGACATCTGGTTCCAGTGGTGCACAAGGGAATTTTAAATTCTTCCCTGGTGGAGGCGAATTACCCACACGATTAGCAAAAATCTACCCGGATGCATCACCTCTCTGTTTCAGGGGCTGCGGCCAGGAAGGAAGCATGCTCCACATTTGGTGGACATGCCCAAAAGTAAAATTACCCCATCAGTAGTTTTTTTTGATCTATCGAGTGAGTTACCAAAAAATCTTAGGACTCTCATCTTCTTTATCTTCATAGCAGCTAAGATCATCATAGCGAGAGTATGGAAAACTCCTCCGTTAAACCTAGCAATAGTGAAAAACAAAATCTCTTTGATTCTATTAAATGAAAAATTGGCTAGCATCCTTCGTGACCAACAACATCTCTTTGAAAAGGTCTGGAATCCCTGAATCAGATACCTTCAATCCCCATGGCGGGGGGGGGGGGGGGGGTATGTGGTCTGGAGTGTGGGGATTGGTGGTAAATCTTCTTTCTTCTGTTCTTTCTTTTATCTTCTTATATACAGTATCTCACAAAAGTGAGTACACCCCTCACATTTTTGTAAATGTTTTAATATATCTTTCCATGTGACAACACTGAAGAAATGTCACTTTGCTACAATGTAAAGTAGTAAGTGTACAGCTTGTATAACAGTGTTAATTTGCTGTCCCCTGGAAATAACTCAACACACAGCCATTAATGTCCTAACCGCTGGCAACAAAAGTGAGTACACCCCTAAGTAAAAATGTTCAAATTGGGCCCAATTAGCCATTTTCCCTCCTCTGTGTCACATGACTCGTTAGTGCTACAAGGTCTAAGGTGTAAATGGGGAGCAGGTGTGTTAAATTTGGTGTTATCGCTCTCACTCTCTCATACTGGTCACTGAAAGTTCAACATGGCATCTCATGGCAATGAACTCTCTAAGTATCTGAAAAAAAGAATTGTTGCTCTACATAAAGATGACCTAGGCTATAAAAAGATTGCCATGACCCTGAAACTGAGCTGCAGCATGGTGGCCAAGACCATACAGCGGTTTAACAGGACAGGTTCCACTCAGAACAGACCTCGCCATGGTCGACCAAAGAGGTTGAGTGCACGTTATCAGCCTCATATCCAGAGGTTGTGTTTGGGAAATAGACGTATGAATGCTGCCAGCATTGCTGCAGAGGTTGAATGGGTGGGGGGTCAGCCTGTCAGTGCTTGGACCATACGCCGCACACTGCATCAAATTAGTCTGCATGGCTGTCATCCCAGAAGGAAGCCTCTTCTAAAGATGATGCACAAGAAAGCCGGCAAACAGTTTGCTAAAGACAAGCAGACTAAGGACATGAATTACTGGAACCATGTCCTCTGGTCTGAAGAGACCAAGATAAACTTATTTGGTTCAGATGGTGTCAAGCGTGTGGTGGCAACCGGGTGAGGAGTACAAAGACAAGTGTATCTTGCCTACAGTCAAGCATGGTGGTGGGAGTGTCATGGTCTGGGGCTACATGAGTACTGCTGGCACTGGGGAGCTACAGTTGAGGGAATCATGAATGCCAACATGTACTGTGACATACTGAAGTAGAGCATGATATCCTCCCTTCGGCTGGGCAGCAGGGCAGTATTCCAACAGGATAATGACCCCAAACACACCTCTAAAACGACCACTGCCTTGCTAAAAAAGCTGAGGGTAAAGGTAATGGACTGCCAAAGAATTTCTTGGTGGAAGGTGGAGGAGCGCAAGGTCTCTAACATCCACCAGTTTCGGGATGTCGTCATGGAGGAATGGAAGAGGACTCTAGTGGCAACCTGTGAAGCTCTGGTGTACGGGTGAACTCCATGCCCAAGAGAGTTAAGGCAGTGCTTGAAAATAATGGTGACCACACAAAATATTGACTCTTTGGTCCAGGGGTGTTGCTAGGTGGGAAAAAAGACCAGGGGCTTCAACCCGAAGGTAAATTTGATAACCCCTCTCACATTTTAAAGTAAGTCCCACCCAAGCTCCTTCCACATTTAAAAGTAAGTACTGCCCAAGCTCCACCCAATGCCCCCCCTCACCCCTGCCCAATGCCCCACCATTAAAACCTATATTTAAGACGGCAGTAATCTAATGCAGGGAGCAGGATAGAATATAAATCTGCGCACACACACACACACCCCTTTGTGCACACATCAAAACACACTGGCAGAAGAGAAAAGCCAGACTCAAGTAAAAAAATATGCATACACAGCTGTATGTTTATTATACTTAACACAAAGTAATCAACAGCCAATACTCATATTAGCATCAAACCAAAGAGGAATTTGGTAATAATTATATTTTAGAAAATCCACACTCTGTCAGCCTGTCAGGCAATATTTAAGACACTTTTTATAACACTTATTTAATAACACGTAACAGGGGTTTATTCTCTAAACGCCAATTTAAAGCAAAAAAGATTCAAAATGCGCAATGAGGCAAAAATAGTCAATATGGAGAAATTCTCCAACTCACCTGTAGCCATAGCTTGGCAATTTTAGCTTTATCTTTGCCATTTGGAATTTGCTTCACTACAAATTGGAGTTTAGGGGCGTGTCCAAGGTGGCCACTGGAGCGGCTGCTAAGTGAGGGAGCTCTGTGAGGATCGCCGCTATTTACCCGGTCCCTGCACTTATTAACCCTGCTAACCTGCTCTGCTGCCCCGGGGGGAAGTCATGATGGTGATGCGCCGCAGTTCCCGCTCTTCTCACTCCTCCAAGCCCGGTAAAAAGTCCTCCTCTTCTGGCGCGCACAAGGCCCTTCCCCCCACCCAGCCCAGCAGGAGACGGACAACTTTGCCGCACTCATGCTGGCGATTACCACCTGCCAAGCTACCCTGATGGGTAAGATCGATTCCCTGCAATCCGACATTGGCCTCCTGCGGAGGGACATGGACAAGTTCTGCACCCGCATGTCGGAGGTGGAGCGCAGGGTTGGGGAGTCGGAGGACATCCTGCATGACCACGCTGCCACCCTCCACACCCTTACGATCAAGGTGAAGGGCCTGGAATCGAGGGCGGAAGATGCTGAAAATCGAAACAGGAGGAACAACCTCCAGGTCGTGGGCCTTCCCAAGGGCGCCGAGGCCCCAGACCCGACGTCCTTTACAGAATGTTTCCTGCGTGCCCTCCTCCCGCAGGCCCAGTTTTCACCTTTTTTCATGGTGGAGAGAGCCCACAGAATGCCTGCAGCCCATGGACCTCCGGGCTCCCCACCGCGCACGTTCATTTTCCGGCTTCTCAACTTCAGGGACAGGGATCTGATCTTGAGGGAGGCTAAGAAATTGGATGCTCTCCACTTTGAGGCTGCCAAGATCATGATCTTCCCCGACTACTCGGTGGACACGCAGCTGCTCCGGCGCTCCTTTGACCATGCTAAACTGGATCTGAGGAACAGGAAGATAAAATATAGTATGCTCTTCCCTGCCAGCTTGCGGGTGCAAGATGGGGAATCTGTACGGTTTTTCACCTCGCCGGAAGACGCCTCGCACTGGATTGAAACCTACCTAGGACCTGACATCTCTACTGCGGCCTTCTCCTGTGATCTATTGTCCGGCCTGTTGCTCTTGGACCCCAGGCCGGTTTCTTCCTTTTGGTGAGCGGAGGCCTGCTCCACAGGCCCTGCTGATGGTACTTTCCAGTATGGTTCCTTTGCATCCCTTCGGTTCTGCTTCGGCTCTCTTACATCTGGATTTACCTAGCATTGTTCCTACCTGTTTGTAACTGCACCCAAGATTTGTGCGCCCGGAATACTTCGGTAAACACTTTCCTGCAGGGACCACTTACCCAGTGTTTCCCATCCTACATGGCGATCCACATGTGGGCCTTGACTCTAGAACTTGGCCTTCCATCACCCTTCGGGGTGCCACTGTTCACTCCTCCGTATGGCAGTTGCCAACCTGTTTTGGGGATGTAAGGCACACCCAGGTTTCTGGGGTTGCGTGGGGTGGGGGGGTTTGTTTTCTATGTTTTTTTCTGCTGGGGTTTATTATGTTCTTTTGGCTATATTATGCATCACTGGGGCAACAGATGGCTTCTGGGACGCTCTCGTGTGCTGCGAGCTGCCCTCTATTGCCGCCACTGATCTCTGGTGCTGTTGGCTACGATTGTATGTTGCTCTGGGGACCTGGGTGGAGATCCGGGCCCTTTCGTTATTTTCATTCTTGTTGTCATGGCTCCTCTAACCATTGTCTCCTGGAATGTCCGGGGTCTTAACTCCAAATTTAAAAGGTCTCTCATGTTTGACTTTTTTAAAAAATACCATCCGCATATTTGCATCCTACAGGAAACCCACCTCGTGGGTAGTAAATTGCTCGCACTTAAGAAACCCTAGGTGGGCTCCCATTACCACTCCACTTACTCCTCCTACTCGAGAGGTGTTAGTATCCTCATTCACAAGTCCCTGCAGTTTACTCACCTGGATCTCCACCTAGATATGTTGTTCTTCATGCTATGTGTGATAGGCTTGAATTGGTTATTGCTGGTGTATACAATCCCCCCCCGGCCAGTATGACTCTTCTTCGTGTGCTGACCCCACTCCTGGCCAAATACCCTGCTGCTCAGCTGCTACTGGCTGGCGATTTTAAAGTGAAGATTGAAGTGAAGACAGGATGGGGATGGACCCTGCGGTGGACTCCCCCCTCTCTCGTTGGGCTGATGTGTACGGCCTTTGGGACGTGTGGAGGTGGAAGCACCCTCGAGAGAGGCAGTTCACCTGCCACTCCGCCACCCATGCCACCCTCTCCCGCATAGATCTTATATGGGTCAGCAATCCCCTTCTAGCACTCATCCTTGAGGCCTCCATCCAAGTTTGGAACGGACGCGCCCTTTGGGCCTTGCCTATGGCGGCTGTCCCGGTTCTGGGTGACGGATGAGAGGGTGGCCCCGAGGGTGACATCTGATCTCCTAGACTTTTGGATCCATAATAAGGGCATGGCAGACTCGGCTACGACCTGGGATGCTTTCAAGGCCTATGCTAGGGGTCAGTACCAATTGGCTATAGGGAGGACCTGGAAGGAGTCTTCTCTGGCGCTGGAGGAATTGGAGTCTACAGCGAAACATCAGGAGGCAGATTATGTGGCCACCGGCGATAAAGGGATTTATAGTGCCCTGACTGCTACCTATAAAGAAATCACCCTTCTCCGCACGATCTCCTGTAAAAAATTAGTCTTGTCGCAGTCCCACCGTATCTTCTAACAAGGCGAGCGGGCGGGTAGACTCTTGGCGTGGTTGTCTAGGGAACACGCATATACCCCATGTTAGAGATCTAGGGGGCTCTTTATGTTCTGACCCTGCTCAGATTAATACCTGCTTTGCCGAATTCTATGCCAGCCTCTACTCCTCCCGGGTGGACTATACCTCGGATGATCTAACCTCCTATCTATCCCTCATTGATTTCCCTGAACTTTTCCTCCGGAACTGCGAGACGTTTAGAGACCCCTTTTACACGCAAAGAAATTCAGCAGGTGATAGGCTCCCTACAAACATCCAAAACTCCTGGCCCAGACGGACTCCCATCTGAGTTCTTTAAGCCAACGAGGACGTTCTCCTCTCCCACTTTCGTGGCCTGGTGAATGAGGTGGCCGATCTGGGCTCTCTTCCCCAGTCCATGTCCGAGGCAGTGATTGTGGTTGTGCCTAAGCCCGGTAAGGACCCTGCATTGTGTGGCTCCTACAGACCGATTTCTTTAATCAACGTGGATGCCAAGATATTTGCCAAACTCCTAGCTAATCGCCTGAACTCGGTGATTCTCTCTCTGGTTCATGGCGACCAAATTGGATTTATGCCGGCAAAGGGCACGGACATTAATCTCCGCTGTCTCTTTACCAACCTAGCACATGCTAGTGCCTCTGATTCTGGGGGGTTGGTGGCCTCGCTGGACACAGAGAAGGCCTTTGACTCCGTGGAGTGGGGCTTTCTCTGGCAGGCACTATGCTGTTTTGGTGTGGGCTCCAAATTCATTTAGTGGATCCAGCTCCTCTACAGCAACCCAACTGCCAGGGTGCGGACAAATGGTGTCCTCTCCCCTCTCTTTGCACTGGGGAGAGGGACCAGGCAGGTCCTTGCCATTCTAATTAGAGCTCTCCCCTTGATTGCGGGAATCCCGGTAGGTCCCCTCCTTGAAAAAATTTCCCTTTATGCAGACGATACTCTACTCTACCTTCCGGATGCGGAGAACTCCCTCAAAACTGCACTGGAGAGTGGAGACTATAGATCAGTTTAGTAGATTCTCTGGGGTTAGGATTAACTGGAATAAGTTGCTGCTGTTCTCGCTGTCTTCAAGGCTGCCGCCCTCTTTACCTTCCCTTCCATTGTCCTGGGTCCCGAAATTTAGGTATCTGGGGATTGAAGTGTCACAGGACCTCTCTTCCTACCTGACGGACAATTTATATCCCATACTTCACCAACTTACACTCCGATGTCAGGCTTGGAAGACCCTCCCGATCTCCCCTGTGGGTAGAATCATTCTTTTTAAAATGACCTTCCTCCCAAAGTTTTTATACGTCTTTCGCAATACCCCAGTCCCCATTCCCTTGTCCTTCTTCTGCAAGTTGGACACAGTGGTGATGTCCTTTATTTTGTCGGGTTCCATCCCCCGTATTGCAAAAATTACTCTTCAACTACCATTATCCCAAGGGGGTCTGGCATTGCCATCGTTCCGATACTACTACTGGGCGGTGGTCTTGGTGACGGTGAGATGGTGGTTTGCCCAAACCCGCTCTAACCCTGCAGTTACCCTTGAGGCAGCCATACTGGGCTCCTACTCAGCACTGAGTAACCTGGTATTTAGAGGGCTGAAGGCCCACCCTGATATGACAGCGCCGATGCGCACCACGGTTATGGTTTGGAGACAGGTGTCGGAGGCGTTCTCTGATCGCGGTGACATCTCTCCCCACATTCCACTCTGGGGTAACCCCCGTCTGCCCCACTTCCATTCCATGCCTGATCCGGCTCTTTGGGCCAGGTATGGAATCAAGAAGCTTGACCATATCATACCTGACGGTAGACTAAGTTCTTTCGATGAACTCAAAATAGCTTTTGATCTACCCCCCTCAATGTTCTTTCGCTTTCTGCAGCTCCGCCACGCTTATTCCAAGCAATTCCCGATACGGTAGAACGCTTTCTCATCTCTAAGAATGCAGATAGATTGCTCTCTCCCCTCTACCTTAGGATCTCGACCTCTGATCCAACAACCTTGACCCGACTCCTCAGCGCCTGGCAGGAGGATGTTCCTTCTCTAACGTTGGAGGACTGGGAGGAAGGCCTGAAGTCCTACATTCTGCTGGTCATATCGGCTAGAGATCAATATACCCAACTCCGATTCCTCCACAGGGTCTACTACACCCCGCAAAAATTGGCCCGGATTTATCCAACTAGGTCTGATAGGTTCCCCAAATGCCAGTCTGCCCTAGGTTCCTTTATTCATGTGGTCTGGGCGTGCCCTCTGATCCAAGATTTCTGGAGGGCGGTTGCAGGAGAGTTGTCCTCAATTACGAATCTAGTTGTCCCTCTAGACCCTAAAGTCCCTCTCCTAGGTATCGATGAAGCTCTCCCCTCCGGTAAATATGCTAAACTTCTTACATTTTATGCTACCTTTTATGCTTGGAAAGTTATACTTACCCATTGGAAGACAGCCGATCCACCTACTGTATCTCACTGGAAAAAGTTGGTTGACTCAGTTCTACCACTCTATAAGATTACCTATATGTCTAGAAAATGTCCCAAAAATTTTGACAAAATCTGGGAGCCCTGGGTGACTGGCTGATCCTTTTCCGGGCTCGCTCGTTTTCACCCTCCCGGCTCTATACCTTTGTCTTACCTGCCCCCCCTCAAATCCCACCTTTACGGCATTCTCTCCTTCCAAGCTGAGTTCTCCACCTCTGAGTACCACAGAGATTCAGTAGATTGGAAGAAGAGGATACTGTAAAAAAACTGGATTTTTGTCCTACCGTAAAATCCTTTTCTCTGAGGTTCACTGACAGACACAGTTTCAAGTCTTCAGACCAGTGGGATGTCCCAAAGTAGTGTCAACATGAGGGGTGGGAAAAAACATAGCAAACACAGAATTCCCAACAACGGCTAAATGAATAAATAAATAAATGAATAAAAGAATGCAGGCAAAGATCCTCATGGCTCACTAAGGGGCCTTTCAAAAAAATTAGATTTTATTTAAAAAATAAAATTTTTATTCAGTAAAAACTTAGATAAATATGTACACATAATAGAAACAGCTCAACAGCAGGTTGCGTTAACATTATGTTCATAACACATATTTAAAGGCAGGACATTGTATTTGTATAGCCCCTCACATGTGTTAATAAGGAATTTCAAAAAAGAAAATGCTTTAAAAACAATAAAGACCTATAGCCTATAATTTTTTGCTTTCTGTGCTTTCCTGTCTCAACTTAGTAATTGCAAATACTCTTTCTGAAAGAGTATAACAGTGGCAAAAGGAAGCAATTCCCTGGAATTGGTATGAGGAAAAATGTCAGTAGTGTCACTGGAAGGAAACAATTCCTTGTTGCTGGTGTCACAATAAGGAAAAATCATCCCTGGCAGTGTGACCATAAGGGAAAAAATGTCCCCGTGTCAGTAATGTCAATCGAAGGAAAAAAAGTTTCGGTTGTAATGATGTCACTGCAAGTGAAAAATGTCCCTGTGACAGCGATGTCACTGGAAGTAAAAAAATGTCCCTGTGTCAGTGGTGTCACTGGAAGTGAAAAATGTCCCTGTGTCAGTGGTGTCATTGGAAGTAAAAAATGTCTCTGTGTCAGTGGTGTCACTGAAAGAAAAAAAAAATAATTGCCTCTCTGTCTTTGGTTTCAATCTGAAGATAACGAGTATGGCATTTGCCGACAACATCTCCCTCTCTGCTAGAGGTCATTCCACATTTAACAGATAAATGCTACCGACAGGCTGCTGTAAAACTTCTATTACCCTAGGTAACCACTAGTGTCTTCACACTATTCTACTCCAGTCCACACCAATGTCTTCATACCCCAATGCGTTTAAAACCCACTCAGTAGACTTTGTTTGCCAGTTACTTGCATTACACCTCTTTGAGTACCCTCAGACCAAGCAAGGACAACATTTTTTAAATATTTACTTAGGAAAGTGAAAAAGGGCAATTACAAAGTCCAAAATTCAAAGGCATAATTCTTACCTAATTCCCCAACTCTAGATTCAGGCTGTAACACAGAGTCCATCAGAGGCATTCATCCAGTGGCTGGGGTCTTCGGGACGAACCCTGGGTTCCAATGACTTTACATCCAGGTAGTAGTAGGCGACATTCTTCTGCTCCTCGAAGGTGTCATTCTTTGTCTCACTCCCTTACAGGCATCGGTCTTAGCTCTCTACTAGGGTTTTTTCAGGAACATACTGTTAGGGAGAACCAAATACCAAACCGCACGACCCATCCCCAGTTCCGGACCACTTTGCCTTATTTATATCATGGGATTAGTAGGCTGGGCCCAGAAAGAACCCAACAAAAGACCAAAGAACCAGGAAAGGCATTAACTCCTACCCTCTCGTCTGGGACAGCACCTGACTGGCTATTTTTAAACCTGCTTACATGTTGCAAAAAGGAAAGGGGGGCCAGTTAAAGGGGGCAGGTCCAAGGTGATACAGTGTGGCATGACGCTGTAGGAGTGCGGCTGGTGGAGTAGCTGTATCAGCAAGTGAGTCACTTGTACTGAAGAGGTGTGTTCTCAGAGTTCAGGAATGTGCTGCATGCAGAGTTCAAGGTTCAGGAGTGTGCTATATACAGAGTACAGAGATCAAGAGTGTGCTGCATGGAGTGTGCAGAGTTCAGAAGTGCACTATGTACAGAGTGAAGGTCTCCGGAGTGCGCTACTTATAGAGTGCATGAGTGTGCTATGTATAAAGTGCAGGGTTCAGAAGTGTGCTATGTACAGAGTGCAGAGATCAGGAGTTAGCTGCATGCATACCTCCCAACTTTCATACCTAAGAATGAGGGACATTTGAGGGCAGCAAATAGTTGGAGTGGCTGAACTTCACAGTGGGAGGGGCTTAAAGGGCACAGTTAAACCAACCCCAGGCTTGGATATGTGCTGGGGGGAGCTTTGGGAAGAGAGAAGACTTGTGCTAGAAGATGGGGTGGGGAGTGGGGGTATTTTGGAAGGGGAGAGCCTGTGCGGATATATTCTGGGGGTGCCTTAGCTGGGGTGTGTTTTTGAAAAGTGGATGGCTGCGCTGGACTGACTTGCTCGATAGAGGGTCTGTGAGTTGATGGTAGGTGAGAGAGGGCCACTTGGGGAAATTAACTCCCAATTAATCTGGCCCGACTGGATGAAAAAAGGCAGTGGACCTTTGTTAAGGGGTCTGGGCTGCTACCTTAAGATACAGCCTAGTGGTCGTTACCAAAGTTTCTAGTGGTAGTCGGTTAAAGGAGTGCCCAAAATCAGCAATAAGAATCCCACTTAGATCAAAAGATCGTCGTTTTATTGGTAGCAGAACATGTTAACGACAACGCATTTCGGGGGAACAGAGACTCCCCCCTTCTTCAGGGCATAAATGTTGTCATTTAGCTGGGATGTGGACTTGTGCTAGAAGGTGGGGGATAGGGAATATGTGATGAGTGGGCACTTTGGGAGGGCAGTGGACTTGTGCTAGGAGGTAGGGTGGAAATGTAATGGGGGGTTGCTTTGAGAGGAAAGAGGACTTGTGCTAGAATGTGAGGTGAAGGGGTCAGATATGTGCTGGCAGGGGGGGGTGGAGGCGCTTTTTGAGGGAAATAGACTTGTGCTAGAAGGTGGGGGGTGGGCAGATATGCGAGGAGGGCTCTTTGGGAGGGAAGAGGATTTGTGCTAGAAGGTGGGGTGGGTGTAGATTTCAAGGAGTGGTTATTTACCATCCTTAGTTGGCTGACTACAACTTGATTTGAAGGGTGATCCATTCATCCATCCCAGAAGGGATTTATCCCTAAAGCTCTGTCAGACCTTCTGTTACAGAGGTCTATGCTTCCGGTAAGAGCCTTTGATAGCCTCCTTTGGTGCTGTGCACAACATTGAGGGTTAGAGGCACATGATCGCTGTGATTGTTGCTAGAATGCTAGGTGCACAATTAGAGCATGTTTGTTTCATGCAGTACTGCACTTGGTTGTTCTTTCATCATCTATGAATTCTCATAAACTTCTTCAATCACCCACAGTATTTACATTTATTTATATTTTATGAACTTTCCAAATCACTTATTTATTATTATATTACACTTAACTTTATATAAATATTGTACTTTATATTTATTTTTTGGTTGTGGTAGTAGTTATATTATATGTTTTATTGAATTTATAGTAATAATTTGGCAGCGCAACACATACAGAAAGACACACAGGCATTCTCTTACACACACTCCCAAAACTCAGTGGCAAGTAGCTGAAATTCAGAGTTCTCTGATCAGCAAAAGGTAGGCGGGGCCAGGATTTTGTTTTGCTGCCTGCGTTGAGTGGCCAGTCTCCACCTCCAGTCTTCACCTTCAATCAGTAGTAGGTGGGTGTGGCTTGGAGTTTCCCTATCTGTTCTGATGTTTACCAGCCCAGAGCCCACATTCGTGAGTTCTGTTCCATAAGCAGTGTGTGGTATGTCTGGGCTCCCTGCAGGAGGGGGAGGTGCAGGAGACCTTCCCTAGTGATTGGCTAGGGAACGGGAGATGCGATTGAGGTTCCCTGGTGATCAGCATACCTCTGTGAAATGCATGCAATAATGGAGCCGTGCATTCCAGCACTGGCTGCGGGACTTAAGCCAGATTTACTTGCAATCCCTAGACAGTCCCGGCAAATCCAGGACAGTTGGGGGGTATGTGCATACAGAGTGTAGGGATCAGGAGTGCGCTACATACAGAATACAGTGTTCAAAAATTGCTGTAACTGACTATAAAGTATGAACTGAAATTAGGCTTCGATTTGTTATGGATCTAAATTTGCTAGTACATGAAACACTCCCTTCCCCCAAGACTGACAATGCTGCTGTTCAAATGAGCCCCCTGTGCGCCTTCATCCGGAGTGGGGGAACTTTAATACAGGAGGTGTGTTATTGGCCAGATCACTAGGTGAAAACAGAGGGAAAATGCCTAAAAAAAAGAAAACAAATGCAGCCATAACATCTAAGGACTGGTAAGCTTCAATATATTACATTTTTTATTTTGGATTTATTACCGCTTTAATTAATTCATACATACAACTGCTGGATATAAAGTATAATGAATATTCATCATTTGAAGCTTCAAAAAATTGTCTCCAAAGACCATTATTTTTTTGTCAGAGAAGAAGAATTCAAAGGAACTTTTAACATCAAATCCATGGATGTGGTAGAATTTTTGGCACAGAATCAATCTTGTGATGTTGACAGGGTGAGCTTCGCTTCTTTTGTTTAAACTTTACTATGTACTTATCATTCAGTATATATTTATTTTTGATCAGCTAGGTAAACTCATTTTAACGTTGTTATTAAATTCGCAGGCCGGTCACAGGGAATTCAGCTGACAGAGCTGTGAGCTATGATTACCAAGTCCTTTTTTTTTTTTAATAAAAAAACCTTTGTAATTCAACTCACTATTCATTATTATCTATTTTATTCTAGACTATGTGAAGGTAACTTGTATTATTATTTAGTCTATGTTATGTAAATTGTTCAACATGTTCAAAATTTCAGAACAAAAGACAGTACCTCAGTAAAGCAATAAAAAAACTTACTGGAGACCGGTGTCCTTCTTTATCATCACGCTACAGATAGAGTTAGTAATAACTAATTATACAGTAATAAAATATATGAAAATATGAAAAACTTTTTTAAGTTTGGATAGAGTAAGGAAGGGTTAGGCCCTTTGTGAAGTTTTTATTGCTGTCTGTGCCCCTGCTGGGAATATTTATAAATAGGGGGCTATTCGTCCTGGTGACCGTTGTCCCTGAGACAGCCAATGGATGAAGGAAAATCCTTCAAAAGGGGAAACCTGGTCCTATGACAACTCTTTAAGATTCGCAAAAGATTTCCTTTTCTTGTTACATCAGGAAGTGAAGAAAAACCTCTCCAGCTAGACCCAGACAGTAAAAATACTTTGATAAGGGTTTTACCCATCTCTATCCAAAAAAAATCTTCGCTTTCCATACTCTTTACCTATAAAAGAATTTTAAAATTAAAAAAATATAAGTATATAATAACACAAGAGATCCAAGTCACCTCTCATGGTAATATTTACTTGCAGCCATTGCCAAAGTGTGTGTAGACAGGAAGTGGCTTTAAATGGGCTACAGGAGATCAACAGCACCATGTAAGCAGGAGTTCCCTTTTACTGTGTGACCACTGTCCTCAGAAGATGTGTCCTCTGTGTTTGCCCAGCCCTGTCCCTTCATATAGTGGGAAGGGGAGCTAATGTGGTTTCCCATCTGACACAGGAGGAGTCTTTCATCTGGAGGAGGGAAGGAGAGGCTTTCTCAGTTTAGCACATCCTCCTGCCTGCATGCCTGAGCTAAGAGCAGATGAAATCCAAGAAGTAAATGCTACACGAATCATCTGCCTTACTCAAGATGGCCATGACTAGAATTGCTAGGGGAGTGTTTTTCAAAAGGATTTCTCAACAAAATAAAGCATGAAGGCATTTATAGATGGGTGCGTTTGGTTTGCTTTTGGTGTGAGGCCAGGTAGCCGGAGCGCTGTGTGTGAGGACAGGAAATGGGAGATGAGCGGTGGTGCATGGGAGCAAAAGGAGTGAGAGCGGAGGCTGTGTGTGGCTATGGGAGAGGATCACTGGAGCTGGGACTGTGAGTGTGTTGGGGGCTCTACTGTCATTGTGAATAATGTGGACTGTGAGTATCTGGGAGCACTGTGCATAACGAGGGCTGTGAGTAACTGGAAGCATTGTGAATTGCTGGAAGCATTCCGAGTACTAAGGGTTGTTTGAACCTGGTTGCATTGAAAGGACTGAGGTCTGTGAGTATCTGGGGCATTGGGAGTAACTGGGAGAACTGGAGTACTGATGGCTGTAACTTGGAGTATTGTGAGTAACTTGAAGCTTTGCAGGTAACTTGGAGAACTGTGAGTACTTTGGAGTACAGTTAGTCAATTATAACTGTGATATTTGGGGGAGATAGCTCCAAGGGATCACATGCACAAGCCGGGTAAACGTAATCAAGAAGTGTTTTATTCTCTTCAAAACAGAAATAAAGCTTCCAGCAGCCAACAGTCCAGAAAATAGGTATAACTTAAAAGTCCGCTTAACTTCAGCATAAAATGGAAATTATAAAACAATACCAGCTCTTTGCAGGGGTTTTACCCCAGGTATATCGTCCCAAGCAGCAGCTTGTATCCGGCCACCATGCAGCATGCAAACACACTCCTGTTTCTCACAGCTCAGTCTCCCAGGTGTATCACCAGCTCCTACTCTCCACCCCCACTGACACAACTTTCTGTCTTTAAGAGCTGTTCTCCCTGGGAGAGGGCTTAACCCTTGCCTTTCTGAGATCCCATACTTCCCTTACAGGGACCACAGTCCAAATATTGGTGCAATGTAACATCCATCCAGGACCCAACCTCTATGACCTCCACATATCCCCCCCCCCCCTCTGCCTCAACGCAGAGGTGTTGGAGCACCATTAGACACCATACAATGGACTCGGGAGAGCGCATCGGCATTCTGATGCTGTCTCCCGGGCCGATGCTCTACCATAAAGTTGAATTCCTGGAGGGACAGGAACCACCTCGTCACCCTGGCATTGGTCTGCTTGTTTTGTCGCATCCAAGTCAACGGGGCATGGTCGGACACCAGGCGAAACTTCCTACCCAGTAGGAAGTAGCGCAGAGAGTCTAGTGCCCACTTGATGGGAAGACACTCCCGCTCCACCACAGCATAGTTTCTCTCTGCCGCTGTCAGTTTCCTACTGAGAAAAACTATGGGGTGCTCTTCCCCATTGACCACTTGCGACAAGACAGCACCCAGTCCAGCATTCGAGGCATCCGTCTGTACTACAAACTCCCTGGAAAAATCTGGCGCTACTAGCACCGGATGCTCACACAATGCTGTTTTTTTTTTTTTTTTTTTTTATTTAAAATTTTGCATCAAACAGGAAACGAAATGCGTGATACAACAAATCAATAAACACTATTCATTTAACATACAGTGGGGAAACTAGGGGGGGGAAGGGGGCACAGGAGGGGGAGGGGGGTCCCCGAGTCGGAACTCAACGACCCGTGACCTAGGGGAGATGTCCTCGAGGTGGTGACTGTGGTCGGGTTGCCATAGCTAAAGGAGATAGTGTCCGTGGATAAGTCCGAGTCCTTGAGAGTAGTAGTGAGAAAGCTATACCATTTCTAGTAAAAGAACTTCCGGGATGGTTGTGACGTAAAGTCAGTGTTGAGACGATCAAGAGACAGAAGGGTGGCAAGCTCCGAGTGAACCCGAGATAATGAGGGTGGTGTAGCAGAGATCCAGTGAGCCAGGATAGCCCTCCTCGCCACTAGGAGGCATGTAAGGATCCACAAGCGGTGAGGTGAGGGGGATGCCCCTGACCATTTTTGCAGACGCTTGTCCCAATATCCGAAGAGGAGGAGTAAAGGGTCTTTAGGAGCAATAGAGCGGGTGATATCCGTGATGAAAGCCAGAATGCCGTCCCAAAACAAGGAAATCCGGGGGCAGGACCAAAACTTATGAAAGAGAGATGGTCTCACGACAGAACACCAAGGACATTTAGTAGCTGTGGGATTGTCTTTGTCGGATAGAAACGGTATGTGGGCGCGTTAGGTGTGATCCCAAGGGTAGTGCGAAGACCGCTGACGATGTTGGGCAAGACATCTTCTCCTGGGAGGTCCTTAAGCCAATTGGAAGCCGTAGAGGTGAACAACGCTGGAGGGCAAGTCTCTAGGAGGGGCTTATAAATTCCCGAGATACTGAAGTTTCCGGACTCCACCAGACGGTCGATAAGGGACGACTTGAATCTGTCTCCAGGCCTCCCCGGTGTAGAGCTGATAAAGTGAAGGCATTGGGCCAGGTAGAAGTGATCCACATCTTGGAGGGCAGATTTGGCCGTGATGGCCTGAAGAGAGTAAGGAAGTCCAGTCTGAAGATCACATAGGTCAGCAAAGCACAGCAGACCTTTTCCGTCCCAGGAGCGAAATGCTGCATGTGTAAGTCCTGGAGGGAAGTTGGGATTCCCCCGTATCGGGAGGAATTTAGAAAAGTACAGAGGCAACTTGAGGAGTTTACGAACTTCCCTCCAAGCAATGATCGTGTCCCTAAGTAACAGGTTGTGTCTGAGCTCCAGTTGGGCTCCAGGGGCTGGACATCTGAGATTCCAGTGCAAAATTAGAATAATGGGAGGTCTGAGAGATCCAATCCAAGGCAACTCTACATAAGCAAGACAGATTATACAACCTTAGATTAGGGAAGTTGATGCCAGCGTCCCGTCTGGGAAGACAGAGTTTTTGAAGTGATATACGGGGCCTCCTCCCCTTCCAGAGAAAGCGAGAGAAAGCACGGTCAAGGGCCTGAGCATCCTTGTGCTTAATCAGCAAGGGGAGGGTCTGCAACAAATATAAAAGGCGGGCAAAGCTGACCATCTTGATCAAATGGCATCGACCCAGAAGCGACAGCGGCAATTCCATCCAGTTTTCCAATTCTCTCTGTAGTTTGGAGAACATGGGGGGGTAGTTCAACGTATATATCGTAGAGGGAGTTCTGCCTATTTTGATGCCCAAGTAGGTTATATGGCTAGAAGCTATCATAAACGGGGATGTAGTTTCCCATGCTCGTTTCCCTTTTTCCCCCTAATGGAAGAATTTCACTCTTTGAAAAATTAATGTGTAAACCTGAGCATTGCTTGAAGCTATCGAAAACGGAGATAATCACAGGTATATCCGCAGTGGGATTTGAAGTAAATAGCAAAATATCATCGGCGAATAGGGATATACGTAGTTCTTGGGACCCAATCTGTATACCGTGAAGGGGAGCTTTGGTCAGTAGGTAACGGGAAAGGGGCTCAATCGCCAGGTTAAACAGCAGCGGGGAAAGGGGGCACCCCTGATGGGTGCCCCTGTATAGGCGGAATTCATCCGTGAGGGAGTTACCTATGCAGAGCCTAGCTACAGGGGCAGCATACATAGATCCGAGAAGGTTGACAAAAAAACCCTGGAAACCCATGACAGATAGTACTTTCGTCAGCCAGGCAAAATTGACATTGTCAAATGCCTTCTCGGCATCCAAGGTAACTATGGCAGTGTCCTGATCAGGATGGAGGCGGGCTTGGTCTAGGGTTAGTACAACTTTTCTAATATTGGCTGCGGCCGATCTTCCTTTTGTGAAGCCCGATTGAGCCGGGTGAATCAGGGAAGGCATGATAAGGGCGAGGCGGGAGGCAGTGATTTTCAAAAGGATTTTCACGTCCAAGTTCAATAATGAGATAGGACGATACGACCCCGGCTCAAGGGGGTCCTTCCCCTTTTTCGCTAAAAGTTTAATAATAGCCTGATTGCCCGTCGGAAAGGTAAGGACCACCGTCCCAGATGGAGGAATAAACGTCGACCAGGGTAGAGACTATGCAGGGAGACAGGGCCTTGTAGAACTCTCCAGAGAGTCCGTCCGGGCCAGGGGCTTTGTTTGTAGCCAACTGTTTAATGGTCAGTAGAACTTCCTCAGAAGAAATAGGGGCATTAAGCCTAGCAAGTTGGTCCTGGGATATAGTAGGAAGCCCTGTACCCGCCAGAAAAAGATCTCCCACTGAGGAGTCCACGGGTTCAGGCGCATACAGGGATGAATAGAAGGCCCGCATAATACGTTGTACGCCCTGCGGAGTTGAGTCAATCAAACCCGTATTATCTCTCAGGGAGCCAATATGCGTCGATGAAACTGGGCCCTTGCACAACCTCGCCAACAGCTTGCCCGCTTTATTACCGAACTTGTGCAAGGTCGCAGAGAGATAAGCCCTATCAATTTGTTCTCGTTTTTCAGCCCAAGAATCAAAATTTGCCTTGGCCTCCAACCAGGCTTTCCTAGCCGCAGGAGTATCTGCCAACAGTAAAGTCCGCTGAGCTACCTGCAATGATTCGCTTGCCTTTTTATAGCCGCTATTGGCATGTCTTTTGAAGCCCGCCGCGTAAGATATAATACGGCCCCTCATAAAGGCTTTACCCGTTTCCCAAAATAGTTGCGGGGAGGTCTTGTGGGCCGAGTTGGACGAGGAATAGTCCTCCCAGGCGCGTTCTAAGTAGGATACAAAATCCGCATTATTTTTCAGGTATGACGGGAACCGCCAGATGAGGGGGGTGGATGGAGCTTCTGAAAGTTCAAGGGAAACAGCGACTGGAGCATGGTCCGAGATCGCTATATCGTGGATGGTGGCATCCTTAAGTATTGGTAAGAGAGAGTCCGTGCTAAAGAGATAATCTATTCTAGTAAAAAGTTTATGAGGATGGGAGTAGAAGGTGTATTCTCGGTCTGCAGGATGGAAGTGTCGCCATACATCAGTAAGTGCCAGAGATTCAATTACCGACGCCAATGGAGTGGGATTAGAAAGAGCATTAGACCAGGGGGACAATTTGGGTGAGGATCTGTCCAAAACAGGATCCAGCACAGCATTAAAATCACCGCCAAGAATGCGAGGGACATGTGGAAGGGTCAGGATGCGCGCCGAAATAGCAGCATAAAAGGAGTGATCAATCACGTTAGGGGCATACACATTAGATATAACAAGTTCCTTATTATAGAGGCGTATGTGTGCCGAGACATACCGGCCATCAGAGTCTGCATCAGTGGATAACACCTCCACTGGGAGACGCTTATGGAGAAGAATCAGCACTCCGGCCTTGCGGCCCGAGGTGGCCGAGCCAATGACTTTCCCTACCCATAACTTTTCCATACGTATCATATCGTCCGCTGAAAGATGTGATTCCTGAATAAGAGCGATGTCTGCCCTGAGACGTTTGAGGTGGCGCAAGACTTTCATCCTCTTATTCGGGGATCGGAGACCCTTTACATTCCACGTAACGACTACCATAGAAAGGGGGGGTGATGATATGGGGCAGGAGAAACAAAAATGGTACTTACCAGTACCGGTGAGGCGATGGGACAGCGCCCAGCAGAATGGAGCTCAACAGCCGACCGATAGGTACCGATCGTTGGAAGGAAGCTGAGAGGTAAAAACGACCACCGTGAGGGATGGATGGGGAGGGATGAAGGCGGGAAAACTGGATGGAACCAACGAGAAACTGCACAATAATAAGAACTGTCAACAAAATATAGAAACTTCACTTTTTTCCGCATGCGTATACTGTGGAACGCCGCTCCCCAGGCGCGGACTCCGTCAAGAAAAGAGGAAATTCAGGTGATACCCATATGAAATATCCGTCAAGTAGGGATGACGGGTGTCAGGCCTGAAAAAGGAGATAGGAGATATGGCGGCCACAGTACACGCACGTATGAAAGAAGAGGATTACAATTATACAACAGCTGTGGAGGAAATAAAATGTGAAGCGAACAGCATACATGTAAGCAACTAAACAGTACATAAAGGCACATAGTAGTAACAGGTCGCCCACCAGAGATCCCCCGGACCAAAAGTCCAGAGGGTAGCAGCCCCGGGACAAACCATAGCACAAAATATAAACCAAGGCCTTCAAAGTGGAGAAGGATCAACGAGGTGGGACATTGCGACCAGAGCTCACCACATCAGAGTATCTCTGCCGTTTAGGAGACTCTTTCCTGGGGCTCCGTGGGACCATGGATCTGGAAAGTGGGAGGGCCTTAGTTGTTGTCGATGATGGACCCTGCTCGCCGGGATGCAGGGAGCGGATAAAGGCCTCTACTTCCTCTGGATCCTGGAAGGAACGCTGAGTGCCATCAGGTGCTCGAAGGCGTAAGGTCGCCGGATAGGCCAGGGTAAACTTGATGTGCTCCTGAAACAGTTGGGAACAGACGGTTTGAAATGCTTTTCTCTTTTTTGCGACTTCAATCGAGTAATCTGCAAAGATTAAAATTTTTATGCCCTCAATCTGGAAGTTAGGGGTTTGGCGGAATTTTTGAAGAATAGCGGATTTATCCGCATAGTTCAAAAACTTGGCTATGATGGGACGAGGGGTCTTACGGTCATCCGAATACAGACCCATCCTGTGAGCCCTCTCCACCACGCACACTCCCTGCAAACCCAGGGCAGCGGGAATTTTTCTGGCGCAGAGGTCAGGAATGGCGGAGGGAGCTACGGTTTCAGGGACCCCAATGAATCTCAAGTTGCTCCTTCTAGCCCTGTTCTCCAAATCTTCTAACTTTTCCATAATCATACGGTTCAGCTTGTCCTGGGACTGCTCTGTATGCTGGGATTGGTACAGTTCATCCTCCACACTAGAAAGGCGGCTTTCCACCTCCACCAATCTGCGTGAATGGGCTTCCAATTCTTTCTTTATGCCGGCCATCCCAGCAGCGACCGCCTTCTCCACTGAAGCTGAAATTGTGGGGTTTAATAATTTGACCACTGCCAGTGCTATCCGTTCAGTGGAAGGGTCATCTATGGAGGGAACACTGGCAGGGTCCTGCTGGGCGATCGCTGCCTGCTGGTGAGAAGTGTCCATGGCCGCCGCATCCGTGGGATCGGGCGTGCAGGCCGAGACCGCGGCCTCGATTTGAGAGGCACCCGGCGTGACGCGCGGCGCGGCCTTTTCCAAGAACCGCTCCATATAGAATGGGAGGAAGCGGTTCGTCCGGGCACCGGGATGGTACTGAGCCGGTGGGGACCGAGTGCGGCCGTCCAGGAAGGCAGGGCAGGAGTTTTTAGGCAGCTTTGTGAGTCCGGCCGCGGGAGCAGCTAGAAGGCACAGCTAGTGCATACGGCGCCGGAACCGACATAAACGGGGTACCTTGATCCGTCAGGATCTCCTTGGGTAGCCCAGTGCGTGAAAACATATGGAACAACTCTCGGGCAATAGCCTTGGAGGTTGTTTTCCGTAATGGGACTGCCTCCGGATACCTGGTTGCGTAGTCTCATACTACTAATATATATTGGTGTCCCCTTGCAGATTTTACTAAGGGCCCCACCAGGTCCATAGCAATCCGCTCAAACGGGACCTCAATTATAGGCAAAGGAACTAAGGGGTTCCTATAGTGTGACACTGGTGCTGTTAACTGACACGTGGGGCAGGAAGCACAGTACCTCTTTACCTCTGCCTTCACGCCTGGCCAGTAAAATCGGTCAGTTATTCTGGCCTCTGTTTTCTCCGCCCCCAGGTGTCCGCCTAATGCGTCATTGTGAGCTAAATCGAGGAGCTTTCGCCGATACGACTGGGGAACCAGCAACTGTTCAATAATTTCCCCTCGGCTTTCAGTCACTCGATAGAGCAAATCCCCAATGAACGCAAAGTGCGGAAACTTTTGTTCTGCCCCTGGTATTTGTGGGACTCCATTCACCACTGAAATCTGTTCTCGGGCATTGACTAAAGAGGGATCCTGTAACTGGGCGGAGCTAAATGCCCCCTTGGATATGTCCAGGTCTGGGTGCACTGGTCTAGGGGAAACCTCCCCTTCAGCCTCCCCAAGGGGAATCTGCAGTGGGGAGAGTTCCTCCTCATCTCCCCCCAACATGACCTGTAACGGAGAGTCTTCCCCCCCTCAGGGGTCAACTCAGGTTTGAGACCTGAAACATGAACGTCATCAGTCATATCAACATTTTCTATTATACCAGTACCACCCTTAGGTGTTTCAAGGCTAACGGGGTGTGTTGTGGGCAGTTCTGGACCGGACCCCTGAGACTTTAGCCCTTCAGGCCCCACTGTCTCTAGTTCTCTGGGCCATCCAGGTAGTCCACTCTGCACCTGGTTCCATAGTTCAAGGAATAGTGGACAATCCCGCCCCACTATGATATCGAGGGCCGAGTCTCCCGATCACTCTAGCGTGGACCAGTGTCACCATACTCCCGGAGTCCAGTAACGCCTTGGCAGGAAGGTGGTTCACCCAAATCTCGCATTCAAATTGTCCTGCGGTTAAATCGAGATGGGTGGTACATGCTAGTTGGGCATAGAAGGAGACTCTCCTGCCCACCCCACATTCCATGGGCTCCTCCTGAAGCGGGCACTGCGCCCGGGTATGGCCCCAGGATCGACAACGCCAAAACTGTAGGTCTCCCATTCGGTTGCCAGGGGCTGATCTCTGCGGATCTAGCGAAACTGAGGTAGGGATGCAGGTTCCCGGGTCTGGTAGGGCTCCCCTCCTGGATGCTGCAGCTGGCCGTCCTGCCCTTGATGTGGGTTCCCGTCGACTGGCAGGTCCGAGCAGATCCTCCACCACGGGATACCTTTCAACCAACTCCACCAACCGGTCGACTGTTGCGGGGTCTCCATGGCTTACCCAGCGTTGCAGGTCATCCGGCAGGGACCGCAGGTACCTGTCCATCACCACTCGTTCCAGCATTTGTGGGCCAGACAACGTTTCTGGCTGCAGCCATTTTTTGACCAGCTGCACCAGTTCATGCATCTGAGACCTCGGTGGGCGGTCAGGTTGGTACCTCCAGCGGTGCACCCTTTGGGCCCTAACGGCTGTAGTCACCCCTAGGCGGGCCAGGATCTCAGCCTTCAGCCGCTCATAGTCTTTGATGTGTTCCGTTGGAAGATCAAAGTAAGCCTTTTGCGGGTCACCAGTAAGGAAGGGGGCGATGATGCCAGCCCATTGGTCACAGGGCCATCCCTCTCGCTCCGCTATCCTTTCAAAGGTAAACAGAAAGGCTTCTACATCATCATTTGGAGTCAGTTTCTGTAAAACATGGCTGGCTCTCCCGGCTATTTGGTTGCCAGGGCCAACAGCTACTTGCTCTCGTCCTTGAGCTAGCTGTTGTACTGCCTCCTTTAAGGCCTCCTGCTGGGCTGTAAGATGGGTGACCAGCAAGCGGGTAGTCTCCTGCTGAGCTGCTATAGCCTCCTCATGGCGACGGTTCGCTTCTATGGAGGCTTGCTGCTGGGACACAGTGGCTTGCATTAGCGCCTTGATAACCTCCTCCATGTCTTTTTTTTGCTGTATGCAAAGACTTCACCCACGACATGCAAATGGGTACACTGTCTCTTTAAGATCACTTTGCAAATCGGCTTTTTCGGTTTAAATGCACTGCCCGCATCCGAAACACCAGTTGTGATATTTGGGGGAGATAGCTCCAAGGGATCACATGCACAAGCCGGGTAAACGTAATCAAGAAGTGTTTTATTCTCTTCAAAACAGAAATAAAGCTTCCAGCAGCCAACAGTCCAGAAAATAGGTATAACTTAAAAGTCCGCTTAACTTCAGCATAAAATGGAAATTATAAAACAATACCAGCTCTTTGCAGGGGTTTTACCCCAGGTATATCGTCCCAAGCAGCAGCTTGTATCCGGCCACCATGCAGCATGCAAACACACTCCTGTTTCTCACAGCTCAGTCTCCCAGGTGTATCACCAGCTCCTACTCTCCACCCCCACTGACACAACTTCCTGTCTTTAAGAGCTGTTCTCCCTGGGAGAGGGCTTAACCCTTGACTTTCTGAGATCCCATACTTCCCTTACAGGGACCACAGTCCAAATATTGGTGCAATGTAACATCCATCCAGGACCCAACCTCTATGACCTCCACATAACATTGCAAGTAACTTTGAGTACTGTGGGTAATAATACTGGGGAGTAACTTGGAGAATTGTGAGTACTTGGAGTACTGTGAGCAATTTGGAGTAATCTGCAATATTGTAAGTATAGAGAGTATTCTGTATATAGTGGGGACATTGCCAGTAACTTGGAGTATTGAGACTAACTTGGGTCTCTGTAACCTGAGACCTGCAATTTGGGGCACACAAGTCGGTGCAAGTAACTTGGAGCACTGTGTGTAAATGGGAAATTGTGAGTAACTTGGAGCACTGTGTGTAACTGGGCCATTGTGAGTAATTTGGAGCACTGTGTGAAACTGGGCCATTGTGAGTAACTGGGGCACTGAGAGTAACTGGAGTATTGTGAGTACCTGAGGAATTGTAAGTACCCGGAGCACTGCAAGTACAGAGGCATTGTGACTGGGGCATTGTGTGTACTCAAAGCACTAGGAATACTCAGGCAGTGTGTGTAATCTGGGGGCACTGTGAAAACTGAGGCTTTGAAGGTATCATTGAGTACTGGGGCACTGTTGGTACTGAGGCACTGGTTGTATAAAGGCACCCCAAGCGAGAGCAGGAGGAGTGGACAACTGGAACTTCATGATACTGAACAGGAGGAGAAGACGCAGTGTAACCAGGGAGGCCCCTATCCTGAAGGATGAAGACCTATCTCCTTTCACAGTTAGAAATGGTGGCATGGTAGAGCAATGTTACTATCATAGGGGAATATAATTATCCAGATATTGACAAGGCAGATGGAACTGCTCACTCTTCTAAATGTCTTTTGGGACAATTTTATGTTTCAGTTGGTGGATGACACAACTAAAAACAAGGCTCTGCTTGACCTACTGATAGCGGATGTGGAAGTAAGGGATACCTTAGGAAACAGCGATCACAAGGCAATTACGTTCACTGTAAATCATAGGAAAAGCAGACATGAGAGTAGGACATGTACATCAAATTTAAAGAGAGCCAGCTTTACCAAGCTGTGCTCCACACTCTATTGCGTTAAATGGGAGAATTTTCTAAAAACAAAAAAACATGGAGGAAAAATGGGAATGCTTTAAGAACATTTGAATTAATTCCATTAGCCAGTGTACTCCATTGGGTAACAAATATAAAAGAATTAAGGTTAAACCTGGGTGGCTAAATTGTAGTGTGAAAAGGCACATTAAAGAAAAAAAAAACCTGGGTGGTTAATTCTAACGTAAAAAATTACATTAAAGAAAAAAAATGTCCTTTAAAAAATATATGGCAGAGAGGACATTGCCAGTGTTCCAACACTTCAAAGTATGCAACAAGAAATGTAAGATCAGGGCAGCAAAAATAGACCACGAGAGACACATAGTAGCTAAAGGGAGTGAAAAGAATCCCAAACGTTTTTCAAATATATAAATAATAAAAATGCAAAGTAAGAGCATATTAGCTCCATGAAGGATGGTCAGAATAAGGTTGCTTTAAGTGATAGGGAGAAAGCAAATGTAATAAATACATTCTTTTCCTCAGTATTCACTGATGAAAAGAAGGGGTATAATAGACAAGATGATATTGTTAGCAAAAAAGCAATGAGTGTACCATTGTGGCTAACATAAGCCAGTGTTCTTAAAATACTTGAAAAACCTAATGTGAACAAATCACCAGGGCCAGGTGGATTACACCTGAGAGTCCTTAAAGAACTTATGTAAAGGTGCAACCTCGCGCTTATGGTAAGTAATGTGCGTATATTAATTAAATAATTAATTAAATAATTAAATTAGTTTAAAATTAAATGTGCAATCAATAGCTGCTTGCTGCAAATTAAAGTGCTGGTGCCTTTAAAGTGATTAGAACATAGTGTTGTAGCGCTCCTCTCAATAATACGCTAAATTGTGCAAATAATATCAATGTGCAACCTGTTGCAATAATAAGCTGAAATAGTGCAAAATAAGCCGAAATTGTGCAAAATAAACTCATGTGCAAATATTGCAATCAAAACAACAACCTATTCAGTGAATTCATAAAATTAAATAAATAAAAATAACTAGCGATTATATAAATAAATAGCGATTGGCTGAGCGTACCTTGACGTCACTTCCGGCCGGTGAAGCGCACGCTGCGGGAGCAGCGTACCACCGAGCCGTGCTCTATCTGCCTTGTTATCTCTTTATTTTTGTAAGTAAGTTTCCTTAGCAATAAATCCTTTTATACATACATACTTCACCATGGATGGCTTTTTATTATTCCTCATGAGGGAACTCGGAATTTAAGAAGAACCATCTCCAAGGATCTCTCCCATCAAAGTGTATATCCTAGGCTGTTACTGAAAGAAGCTGTGACTACACTACAGAATTTATACTTAATGCCTATATACCAAATGTTTTGTGGTAAGTAGACAACCACAGGGGGAGCACCCCACACGTTTATATAAGTGAAGCACAGAAGCACTTTTTTCTGCACTGGATGGACACTTTATTGATTCTTATATATTAATATATGGACAATTTTTTTTTTATTTATTTAATTTTATGAATTCACTGAATAGGTTGTTGTTTTGATTGCAATATTTGCACATTGGTTTATTTTGCACAATTTCGGCTTATTTTGCACTATTTCAGCTTATTATTGCAACAGGTTGCACATTGATATTATTTGCACAATTTAGCGTATTATTGAGAGCAGCGCTGCAACACTATGTTCTAATCACCTTAAATAACGTAGCCAGGTCATTGCCAGACCGTTATTCTTAATCTTTAAGGACAGCTTATTGATCACAATGGTACCAGCAGACTGGCAGAAAGCTAATGTGGTGCTAATATTCAAGAATGAGCCAAGATACATACCAGGAAACTACAGTCCAGTCAGCCTTACATCAATAGTTTGTAAATTTTTGGAGGCATTGATATAGGGCCATATCCAAGAATTTGCTAATGAAACTAGTATCATAAGTGGTAACCAGCATGGGTTTATGAAAGATTGTTCTTGCCAGACTATCCTGTTAATGTAATGGAAGTGAGATATAATCTGGATAAAGGAAGGGACTTCTTGCTTGTTAACTAAGGCAGCTACCACTGGGCTTGGTGCAATCATGTTTCCTGATTTGCTGGGACTTTGGGTTATTTGACCCAAGGTTGTCCCTCTGCCCCGGACGACAGTAGTTTAAGGACGGCCTGGAGGGGTTCCTGAATCCAGACCCCCTACAGTACTTAGATATATGTCAATAGCGGTTACACCACCAGCATGTTCAACCCTCTTCAGGGTCCCTGTGGGGCAAGAAGTGGGTTCTTGCTCCTCTGGGGTTGGGGTAAGTCATTTTTAGAGTCTTGGAGAAAATTATAACATCTTCCCGGTAAACTAGTACAGTCTCAAAATTAAAGTCTACCAAGCATAATTTCATTAAGCGTTGAAAAGTGCTGGAGGCATTGCTTGGCCTAAAGGACATGTGGTTGAACTCAGACATTCCCAAGGGTTTGATAAAGCCAGTCTTTTCACAATCCTGATCTCTTACTGGGACTTTCCACTAGCCGATTGCCAAATCAAGGATAGAGAAGCACTTGGTATGCCACAATGACATTAGTGATCCTTCCACCCAAGGTAATGGGTAGGCATCCTGGTGGGTACAGACACTTAACTTGCCATAGTCCACCCAGAATCACAGGCTTCCTCCTTTCTTCCCCACCAGAACCACCAGAGCAGCCCAGGAGCTGAAACTCTCCAGGATTACACCATTTCATAGCAGGTTGTGGAGCAAGTCCCTGACCTCCTGGCACAGAGCTGGGTCAGAGAAGTGTTTGTAGAAAACATCATGGTCCCAGCTGGGCTCAGCTGGGGGCCTGCTGAAGAGAGAGGATGCCTGAGCTAGAGTCTGAGTAGAGGCAAGAGATCTGGGGACTGGGGTCAAGAAGCTTCTCATACAGTATGAGTGAGTACTTAATCCAGCCATACTTTCAAGAGAGGTGACTGTGGAGTGGAATACCCCACCAGTCAGGTCCAGGTGCAGTCAGAATTGAGTGCAAACAACCAATGGTACACCAACTCCCAGTGGCTGAACTAGAGCAGTCAGGTGCAGTGCAAGAAAGCCACACATTGTATTACTTCTTTAACTTCTACCACTACATTTTTCACCAGTACTACTTTCTATAAATGCTTTAAAGAACATTGCAACATACTGCTGTGCAATACAGCTTGCAACCTGTTTCAGAGTAGCCAAGGACTTAGCAGTCCTCAGTTTTTGTGTATAAAGTTCTAAAAATGTCTTCAGTTCAGGGTATCCCATGCTCCTATTTCCCATCAAAGTTAACAGTTCTCAAAAACACATAAAACAAGAAACAAACCCCCTAGTCTGTTTTTTGAGTCATGTGGCTGTGGGCAGCACTACACTTAGCTAGCACAGGTGCCTGAAGATAATTGGATCATTCAGAGACATCTAATCAGCCTCTAGTGTTAATAGCCAGCTTTAGAGCTGGACTGTTGGCATCTTGACTGGTTTGGTAAAATCTTCCTTTATTTTCAGTGCTCAATACTTATAACATCACAGCTCAGCTATGAGACTATTAGCCCACTAGCAGGTGATCATTTGCATATCTGAATCTTGGTGTTTGCAAGCCTTCGTTAGGCAGCACTTCCCTCTGCTTCAACATGGTCAGGTTTTTTTTTTTTATCCAAAATATTTTTATTAAATATCACGTTTTTTACTAAACACCATCTTTTGCCCACACTGTTGGCTTGGTGGTGAAAGTCCTAGCTGGGTTTTTACCCCCCTGTGCAATCCCCATACTTAATAGACAATAAGCACAGTAGCTATCACTTTCAGTGCGATGCCTATATTTTAATATGGAGCTAGATGTGAAACCTTAAGCAGGACCATCTCCATAAGGAAGAGAATACTCTAATCCTTTGTCTCTGTAATTCCATTGGCCCAAGGCACAGTATCGACAAATACATAAAATGAAATGCAAAGCCAGTCAAACAGTATCCTGGGTTTCTGTCATCATTTATGTTCCACTATTGTGCTTTACTTGTAAGACTCCATGTATGTGGCCTCAATCATCCTGGCCAGAGAGTGCCATTACTAACTGCTATACATCATCTCGCTGGAGCAACTGCAGATCCTATTTTGGAGATACCTTGGCCACCCTCATCCTTTCTCTCTTTGATTCCTTAGTAAAGCCAGGAAAAACCTACCAGTGTCCTTCTATATCATCATTCTACAGATAGAAATACTTTGTAGTAATAACAATTATGTACTGTAGTATTTGAATATATGAAAAGGCTTACTTTTTATTTTGGATAGGGTAGGGATGGGTTAATCCCTTTGTCAGGTTGTTTTTTATTTCTGTGCCCCTGCTGGGAAGATTTATAAATAGGGGCTACCTGTCCTGGTGGCCATTGTCCCTTTAAACATCAAACATGTTATACTTACCTGCTCTGTGTAGTTGGTTTTGCACAGGGCAGCCTGGATCTTTAAAGCGGAGTTCCACCCAAAAGTGGAACTTCCGCTCCTCTGCTTCCTCCCCCCTCTGGTGCCACATTTAGCACCTTTTAGGTGGAAGGGGGAACGGGTACCTGTTTTTGACAGGTATCTTTCCCCACTTCTGGGAAACAGCACTGCGGGAACCGTCCCTCAGAAGTTCCATCCCTTTTCTCCTTCCTCCACCGCCGAGCCAATAAGAATGTGCAGCGCACTTCACGTATGCACAGTAGGGAACCAGCTGTGAAGCCGAAAGACTTCATTGCCAGTTTCCCTTAGAATGAATGCCGTCGACAGCACCCGGAAGCACCGGCAGCCAGCAGCCGATCCAAAAATCGGCTGGGGTGCTGACATCGCAGGCTCTTTGGACAGGTAAGTGTCTATATATAAAAAGTCAGCAGCTACAGTATTTGTAGCTGCTGACTTTTAATTTTTTTTTCCACAGCTGGACCACCGCTTTAAGTTATGACATACACTGCCCAGCCAAAAAAATAAAAAAGTCGTCAACAAAAAAGAAAAAGGTCACTGCACAAAGCCTTCTCCAGCACATCCCAAAGATTCTCAATGGGGTTAAGTTCTGGACTCTGTGGTGGCCAATCCATGTATTAAAATGATGTCTCATGCTCCCTGAACCACTCTTTCACAGTTTGAGCCCGATGAATCCTGGCATTGTCATCTTGGAATATGCCCGTGCCATGAGGGAAGAAAAAATCCATTGATGGAATAACCTGGTCATTCACTATATTCAGGTAGTCAGCTGACCTCACTCTTTGGGCACATGCAGTAACTATCCTAAAGGATAGTTACTGCATGCTTATTTTAGTTAGTAGCTTAGTTAATTCCAGGTGGCGACATTTTTTTGGCCAGGCAGCGTATATTCATATTCAGCTTGTGAGCCACAAATGTCTTATTATAATTTTGATAAATGATTGATAGACCAGTATAGGGAGTTTCCCCACTATTAATGGAATTGTTAACCTTTTCTACATATTTCATTATTTAAATGCACTGATTCATTATTTTTTAACAAATAAAAAACTGAAAAATTGGGCGTGCAAAATTATTCAGCCCCCTTAAGTTAATACTTTGCAGCGCCATCTTTTGCTGCGATTACAGCTGTAAGTTGCTTGGGGTATGTCTCTATCAGTTTTGCACATCGAGAGACTGAAATTTTTGCCCATTCCTCCTTACAAAACAGCTCGAGCTCAGTGAGGTTGGATGGAGAGCGTTTGTGAACAGCATGATAAATGGAAAATTCCGTGCAAATGGATGTAATTAAGCTAATTATTGGCTGCAGCCTACCCCAAAAATACAGGTAAACTATATCTGAAAAATAGGAATAGGTGGGGTATGTTGGCGCTGCCGTTCCTTATACTGAGTGTGTGGGAGAAAGATATAACTGGTAATATAGAGAAAATGTGAATGCTTGTAACGTATATTAGGCCAATCAATGGTATAAATACATAAGAGAAATATTGGTCCTTATAAACACCGAATGTTTCCAACAATAAGCCACAGATATGTCACAGATAATTATTGGTGAACAATTGCCACTGGTAAAAATTAGTGTTAAATAAATAAATATAACTAATATATAGCTTAGAAAAACTGTAAACGGTACAAACAATTCATATAATAACAAGTGAATATTGCAGAGATAAAAAATCAATTAAAGTGACTCGTGCAATAAATAATATAGCCACTAGGTGGCAGTGCCAGTGTTAAATGTAAAAAGTAAAAGGATATCCAAGTGATGTTCTTAATATTCAAGTGTATAGGTGAAAAAGGTCTGTGCTGAGTGATATATACCACTCAATAGAGGTTGATACTTCAGAAAGATTACCCAATAAGATGTGGGTATGGATATCCAAGTGAAAAAATATATAATTAGAAAAAAATATATATAAATGACTGTAGTGAATAGTGCCACATAAGTATCCTAAAAAAATCTCATAAGATTCCAAAGTGTAAATAATTAGTGAAATAAATAAATATAATTTTAAGATTAAGCCAAAGAATTAATATAGTCCGTAATAGATATCTGGTGAGAAAAGTCCACAAAGTACGATCAATATGTTGATCTTCCAAAAAGTGCAGCAATAGTGAATGTTAAGGTGCCAAATAAATTCTTATATGGAAAGAGTGAGTCCCAGTGATGGATTCAAGATGTGGGTGCCGGGTGAGGAAAGTCCGTGCTGCCCTCTCAATATAGCCCGCACTCACCAGAGAGCGGCACCCCTACAGGGGTAACCAGCGTTGAGTATATGGGGTAAAACCCTCGATGGCTCATAATGGCTTATGAGATTTTTTTAGGATACTTATGTGACACTATTCACTACAGTCATTTACCGTATTTTCCGGCGTATAAGACGACTGGGTGTATAAGACGACCCCCCTAATTCTCATCTACCAGTAATACTTATACTTAGGTTACCTTGGAGATATTATACTCGGCGTATAAGATGACCCCCCATTTTTGGGGGATTTTTTTGAGGTTCAAAAGTAGTCTTATACGCCAGAAAATACAGTATATATATTTTTTTCTAATTATATATTTTTTCACTTGGATATCCATACCCACATCTTATTGGGTAATCTTTCTGAAGTATCAACCTCTATTGAGTGGTTGAGTGGTATATATCACTCAGCACAGACCTTTTTCACCTGTACACTTGAATATTAAGAACATCACTTGGATATCCTTTTACTTTTTACATTTAACCACTTGCCGACTGCCTAACGCCGATCTACGTCGGCAGTCAGCCCCTCACAGGCAAAGTGACGTAGGGCTACGTCACTAGCTTGTGAGGGTCTAGGGAGCGAGCGCGCGCCCCCGGAGGCGCGCTCCCGCGTGGTCACGGACCCCCCCCGCGCGTGTGACCAGCGGACCCGATGTCCGCCGGTCACTCGGCGATCGGCGGGGGAGAGGGAGAATGTCAGGCAGCTTGTGTAAACAAGCCACCTGTCATTCTCCTCGCTGTAAAGACACTGATCAAACGGATCTAGTATGTAGATCCGTTGATCAGTGTCCTTACAGCTCAAGCCACAGCCAATCACAGTAGAAAGCACGCCCCTAGGGATACACACAGCCCCTCCCTCCCAAATAAATTTAACCCCTTCACAACCAGTGTATTTTTACAGTAACAGTGCATATGTATAGCACTGATTACTGTAGAAATGTCACTGGTAACCCCAAAAGTGTCACAAATGTCAGTCAAGGGTCCGATCTGTCCGCCCCAATGTCGCAGTACCGCAAAAAAAATCGCAGATCGCCGCCATTACGCGTTAAAAAAAAAACAACAAAAATGACAAAAATCTTTCCCTTTGTTAGTAAACGCGATAACTTTTGCGCAAACCAATCAAAATACGCTTTTTGCGATTTTTTTACCAAACATATGTAGCATAAAACAAATTGGCCGAAAATTTTAAAAAATTTTGATTTTTACTTTTTTTTGGGGGGGAATTTCATATAAAAAAATGTGAAAAATATTGTTATTTTTGCAAAATTGACGCTCTTTTTTTGTTTATAGCGCGTGATCAAAAAATCGCACAGGTGATCAAATACCACCAAAAGAAAGCTCTGTTTGTGGGAAAAAAAGGACGTCAAATTCGTTTAGGTACAGCGTCGCACGACTGCGCAATTGTCCGTTAAAGTCACGCAGTGCCGAATCGCAAAATACCCCCTGGTCGTTTAGCAGCCAAATCCTCCGGGGCTTAAGTGGTTAACACTGGCACTGCCACCTAGTGGCTATATTATTTATTGCACGAGTCACTTTAATTGATTTTTTATCTCTGCAATATTCACTTGTTATTATATGAATTGTTTGTACCGTTTACAGTTTTTCTAAGCTATATATTAGTTATATTTATTTATTTAACACTAATTTTTACCAGTGGCAATTGTTCACCAATAATTATCTGTGACATATCTGTGGCTTATTGTTGGAAACATTCGGTGTTTATAAGGACCAATATTTCTCTTATGTATTTATACCATTGATTGGCCTAATATACGTTACAAGCATTCACATTTTCTCTATATTACCAGTTATATCTTTCTCCCACACACTCAGTATAAGGAACGGCAGCGCCAACATACCCCACCTATTCCTATTCCTGTTTGTGAACAGCAGTTTTCAGTTCTTTCCACAGATTCTCGATTGGATTCAGGTCTGGACTTTGAGTTGGCCATTCTAACACCTGGATATGTTTATTTGTGAACGATTCCATTGTAGATTTTGCTTTATGTTTTGGATCATTGTCTTGTTGGAAGTAGGGATGATCGAACTTTTGAAAAGTTCGGTTCGACCAGAACACCCTAACTTCCCGAAAGTTCGGCCCGGATTTCAGAACCCCATTGAAATCAATGGGACCTGAACTTTCGTAATCAAAAAACACAATTTTGAAGCCCTACAACCCAATAAATGCCCCTAAAAAGTGCCTAGGGTTCTGGGTCATGCCCCAGGGACTATTAATCACACAAAGTTCTTAAAAATTTTCGTTTTTGATAAAGAGCCAATTATTGAAAAAATTATTGAAAAAAAAAGAGATTTCTTTGGATTTAGTGTCTGGGGGGGTCTAAAAAGTGTACCTGTGAAGTTGCAGCTCTGTAGCATGTCCAGAACAAGAAAAAAAAAAGATTGTTTGTATTAGAATTGCAGTACAGCAGGCATAGGGCTCCGCTATTTTCACACCCGGCCGTTTTTGTTGCAATCGTTTATTGGGATTTTTTGTGGACGTCTTTGGAGGCAGACATGACATCTGAACTTCTGTGTAGGGCTATATATACACACACACACATATATGTATATATACACATACACACATATAGGTGTGAAAGTAGCAGAACCCTATGTCTGCGCTAATGAAATTATTTGCAGGCATAGGGCTCTGCTCCTATCACACCTATATGTGTGTATGTGTATATATACATATATGTGTGTGTGTGTATATACCCCTATACAGAAGTTCAGATGTTATGCCTGCCTCCAAAGACGCCTAAGAAATGCCCAAAAAAACGCCTGCAACAACACACCTGGGCGTTTTTGTTGCAGGCGTTTTTTTGGGCATTTTTTGGGTTTCTTTGGAGGCAGGCATAACATTTGTGTCACGAACTGGCAGGACTGGTAGTGGATCCTCTGGACCAGAGAGGCGATGGCGCGGGTTGTACTAGAGGACCGGTTCTAAGCAGTTACTGGTCTTCACCAGAACCCGCCGCAAGGCGGGATGGATTTGCTGCGGCGGTAATTACCAGGTCGTGTCCCCTAGTAACAACTCGATCTCTCTGGCAGCTGATATGGCGTGGTACACAGGGAGTAGGCAAGAGCGTAGTCGGACGTAGCAGAGGTCAGGGCAGGCGGCAGAGGTTGAAAGGCGAGACGTCGGTAGCAACGGGTACGGCAACAGGCAAAGCAAACAAACACAGAAGGGAACGCTTTCTCAGAGACACAAGGCACAAAGATCCGGCAGGAAGCTGTGGGAGGAGAAGGTATTAATGGACAGTGCACAGGTGAAGCCTAATTAAGTCAGCACTACTTTTCACAAACCTTAACCCTTAACAACCAGTTTGGACCAGGCATCAATCACCTGTGCACTGGTCCTTTAGATCTAAGAGTCCCGGTGCGTGCGTGCCCTAGAGAGCGGGGACGCACACGCCGAGACGCAGGAGCGCCGCCTGGGGACACACGCTGTGAGCGCTCCGAGGCCAGCAGGGGGCCCGGAGCGCTGAGCGTAACAATCTGAACTTCTGTATAGGGGTATATATATACACACACACACATATATGTATATATACACATACACACATATAGGTGTGATAGGAGCAGAGCCCTATGCCTGCAAATAATTTCATTAGCGCAGGCATAGGGTTCCGCTACTTTCACACCTATATGTGTGTAGGTGTATATATACATATATGTGTGTGTGTATATATACCCCTACACAGAAGTTCAGATGTCATGCCTGCCTCCAAAGACGTCCACAAAAAAACCCAATAAACGCCTGCAACAAAAACGGCCAGGTGTGAAAGGAGCGGAGCCACTACCCTGCTCTACTGCAATTCTAATACAAACAATCTTTTTTCTATGGCGGTCACCCTGACATGGAAGGGTTTGGTCACCCTGCCATAGCAGTCAGAGTCAGTTCACCCTACACTACACTACGGTCACCCTGACACTTAACACTTTCCCTACAGAAACTAGATTTTTGAATCTAACTATAGTGGAAAATAGTACCCTAACTACACTAGATATCCCTTTCCTCACACTAATAATTAGAGATGTACCGAACTGTTCGCCGGCGGACAGTTCCCGGCGAACTTAGCATGTTCGCATTCGCCGCTGCGGGCGAACATATGCAATGTTCGGTCCGCCCCCTATAATACATCATTGAAGCAAACTTTGACCCTGAACTTCACAGTCAGCAGGCACTTTTCCAGCCAATCAGCATACCTCCCTCCCACACCCTCCCACCTCCTATAAATAAGCAAGGGCAGCATCCATCTTAGATCATTCTGAAGCAGTGTGTGTTAGTGAGAGCAGGGAGAGGGCTGCTGCTGCTGATAATAGCTAGGGACAGTTGTTAGTCAGTGTTCCTGGTCTTGCTAGTCAGTGTTCTTGGTCCACTACTGCTGTAAGGACAGCATCCTGACAGTACCCCAAAAAGCCCTTCTAAGGGCTGGTATTTGGGTAATTTTTTTTTTATATATATACATATATCTAGTGTCCCCAAAAGCCCTTTTTAGGGCTGGTAATTGAGTATTATATATATATATATATATATATATATATATATATATATATATATATATATATATATGTATATATATATATATATATATATCTAGTGTCCCCAAAAGCCCTTTTTAGGGCTGGTAATTGAGTATTTTTATATATATATATATATATATATATATATATATATATATATATATATATATATATATATATATATATATCTATTGTACACTGCAGTTGCCTGCCCGCTGTGTGTGAGAGGCCACAGACCCACCACAGACTGTACTGTGTGCACACCACACTCATTTCAGGTGGCACAGGCACAGTGCCTTGCATTTTAAAAAATATTTTTTTTTTCCTCTGTCATAATTGCAGTGAGTGCTGTGTCAGGTCCACAGAGTGCACTGTACCCACTGCAGTGCACTGCCCACCACTGATATATATACGGTGGCACAGCATCTTGTTGCAAATTGAAAAAAAAAAAATATTTTTTATTATTGCAGTTGCCTGGGCTGCCAGTGACTGTCAGGTCCACAGAGTGTACTGTGCCCACTGTAGTGCCACTGCGTGCCCACCCACCACTGATATATATACGGTGGCACAGCAGCTTGCAAAGTAAAAATATATATTTTTTTTATAATTGCAGTTGCCTGGGTGCCAGTGACTGTCAGGTCCACAGAGTGTACTGTGCCCACTGCAGTGCCACTGCCCACCCACCACTGATATATACGGTGGCAGGCATGACTTTTTTTGGATTAGTGTCTGGGGGGGGTCTAAAAAGCGTACCTGTGAAGTTTCAGCTCTGTAGCATGTCCAGAACCAGAAAAAAAAGATCATATAGGTGTAAAAGGGGTTCCCACCATCCCTGCTCTACTGAAAAATGATCTTTTTTTCTGGTTCTGGACATGCCACATAGCTGAAACTTCACAGGTACACTTTTTAGACCCCCTAGACACTAAATCACACAAAAAAGTTCTTAAAAATTGTCATTTTTGATAGAGAGACAATTATTGGAAAACTTAAAAAAAAAAAAAGAAATTTCTTTGGATTTATTGTCTGGGGGGTCTAAAAGTGTACCTGTGAAGTTTCAGCTCTGTAGCTTGTCCAGAACCAGAAAAAAATAGAATTAGGCTTAGGGCTAGGGTTAGGGTTAGGGTTAGGGCTAGGGTTAGGGTCAGGGCTAAGGTTAGGGTTATTTTTAGTGCTTAGGGTTAGAGTTAGAGGGGTAGAGGTAGGGCTACTAACTCTAACCCTAAGTATCTCACCGTAACCCTAACCCTAGCCCCTAACACTAAACCTAACCCTAACCCTCTAACCATAACCCTAACCCTTTAACCATAACCCTAACCCTCTAACCTTAACTCTAACCCTCTAAGCCTAGCCATAAAAATAACCCTAACCCTAAACCTAACCCTAACCCTAGCCCTAACCCTAACCCTAACCCTAGCCCTAAGCCTAACCCTAGCCCTAACCCTAATTCGTATTTTTTTCTGGTTCCGGATATGCTACAGAGCTGAAACTTCACAGGTACACTTTTTAGACCCCCCAGATGCTAAATCCAAAGAAATTTTTTATTTTTATTTTTTTTAATTTTTCCAATCATTGGCTCTCTATCAAAAAGGACAATTTTTAATAACTTTTTTTGTGGGATTTAGTGTCTGGGGGGGTCTAAAAAGTGTACCTGTGAAGTTTCAGCTCTGTAGCATGTCCAGAACCAGAAAAAAATAGAATTAGGGTTAGGGCTAGGGTTAGGGTTAGGGTTAGGGCTAGGGTTAGGGTCAGGGCTAAGGTTAGGGTTATTTTTAGTGCTTAGGGTTAGAGGGTTAGAGTTAGAGGGGTAGGGCTACTAACTCTAACCCTAAGTATCTCACCGTAACCCTAACCCTAGCCCCTAACACTAAATCTAACCCTCTAACCATAACCCTAACCCTCTAACCTTAACCTTAACCCTCTAAGCCTAGCCATAAAAATAACCATAACCCTAAACCTAACCCTAGCCCTAACCCTAGCCCTAAGCCTAACCCTAGCCCTAAACCTAATTTGTATTTTTTTTTGGTTCCGGACATGCTACAGAGCTGAAACTTCACAGGTACGCTTTTTAGACCCCCCAGATGCTAAATCCAAAGAATTTTTTTTTTTTTTTTTTTTTTTTAATTTTTCCAATAATTGTCTCTCTATCAAAAAATTACAGTTTTTAAGAACTTTTTTTTGTGTGATTCAGTGTCTGGAGGTCTAAAAAGTGTACCTGTGAAGTTTCAGCTCTGTAGCATGTCCAGAACCAGAAAAAAAAATTAGAATTAGGGTTAGGGCTAGGGTTAAGGCTAGGGTTAGGGTTATTTTTAGTGCTTAGGGTTAGAAGGTTAGGGTTAGAGGCGTTGGGGTAGGGTTACTAACTCTAACCCTAAGTATCTCACCGTAACCCTAGCCCCTAACACTAAACCTAACCCTAACCCTTAAAGCCCAGTTCCTGTCCCATTTTGGTCGGATCTGGTCTGTTTGCGGTTGTTTGCGGTGTGTTAAACGGGGAGTTTGGTCTGTCACTGTGAAGCGGGCGTAACCCTTACACTACCTGATCGATACAACATCATACCTGATCGTATATACACACTGGATGTTTTAAAGCACGTTATTCCAAACAATTTAGGAATGTTAGGTGATTTATGCCCTTTATGGAATAAAACCCGACTCTGCGTCAACTACGTAATTTTCCATGGGAGTTTTGCCATGGATCCCCCTCCGGCATGCCACAGTCCAGGTGTTTGTCCCCTTGAAACAACTTTTCCATTACTATTGTGGCCAGAAAGAGTCCCTGTGGGTTTTAAAATTCGCCTGCCTATTAAAGTCTATGGCGGTTCGCAATGTTCGCCAGTTCGCGAACATTCGCCGATGTTCGCGTTCTCCGTTCGCGAACGGCGAATTTTATGTTCGCGACACCACTACTAATAATTGCTAAATAAAATATATAAAATAGTGTTGCACAAAATAAAATCCTTTTTAGATAAGACTGTATATGCGATGTAAATAGACTGATAAAAAATATTATTATATGCTCCTTCCAAAAAAAAACAAATGAATCTATGTGTTCAAGTGATAAAATGAATCCCTAAATATCCTCACCAGTGTTAAATCATAAGGCATACAAATGATAATCAGAAATTAACATATATTAAGTGACTAGTGAATAGTTTAGTATGATAAAACACAATATTTTCTCAATAATACTGCATAAATCCTCATAAAAGTGCGTAATGCAAAAAAATGTCCAATAAAAATCCCAATGTGCAAATCACAGTGATAAGGAATCAAAATACAGTCCACCGTATATCAATTCAAAAAATATTAAATTAAAGTAGTGTCAAAAATAGATAAATCCCAGTCTTTGTGAATCAGTGCAAATACAATTAGAGTCTTCAATAAAGTGCTCCAAACCACCTGAGGGTGGTAAGTGTTCCCCAAGAAAGTGAGTGACCAGAGTGTCACAGATCATAAAACAACTGTGCACCCCCTTGTGAATGGGTGCTCACCTTATGTACGATTAAAACAGGCACATATACAGGGGCTCCTTCTTAGGGGTGACCCTTCCAGATCCTATTGTTCCAGCAGTACGTGGCTCAGATACGGTTTAAACTGGCGCATATACAGGAAATCAGGGAAACTGATCCATCCAAAACGTGACACTCCAGCAGCAAGTATCAGCGTGGCATATGAAAAAAAGGAAACCTCCAATAGTGCTTATACCTCTTGAAATGTTTATTTAATAAAAGAAAGATTAATTGAACTCACATATTTCAGTGCATCCATGCACTTTTTTCAAACGACATATAGTTATATCCATACAACCAACCAAGCCGTGATGGTAAAGCGGGAGACGCACTGGCCGAATACCTTCTCCTATTCTGGTACAGTCCGACAGTCTCACGAACAGTGAAGCGCTCCGTCCGTCCTTGCCCCTCCCCTACACGTGACGAAAACCAGGGACCTCGTGTCTTCCTCAGGGGGATATGATCGTGACAGAGGGGCTTCTCTGCTGAAGTTTTGTAAGACGAAACCGGTCAGGGCACGAGCTACACGGTCACCTAGGAAGCAGGACGCCAAGTGGGAGGCTCAGTACATTCCGTGGGCTTCCGGATACTGACGAGTATGACGGAGGTCTGGTAGGCTCCCTAATGCGGCTGTCACTGTCTTCAGTTATGCAAAAGATTCTACGCTGTTTTTACTCTGTCTTGTTGTAAGTGCAATTGTGAAGGGGGTCGGGCTCAATAAATATGTGCATTAGCAATACTGCTCTATGTGCTCCTTATGTTTTCTCCCATGCACTACATCTAAGTGTTACATGTCCGGGTGAGCAGCCTTATGGATCAGAGAGTGTACATCTGAGACGGTGGTCTGGATACTAGAGATTGGGAACCTGTTTGTCTTTGGGCTGTTTATTTGCCAGTCTTCTGGTAAATTCGATTCCCTGAGGAGAGGTTTCACATGGTGAGGTGAAGGGATTGACTCCTGTTCGGCTCTAACACTGGTGTTACTTCCCGCTGTGGACTTTACAGAGACTTTCCCATTATCCTAATATATATGGACTCTATAGACCCTGTTTCTTTTGCATGTTTTCTTCACATTTTTTCATGTTTAGTCATTACATTTCTCAGCGCTGCTTGTGTATATGACCCTTATTCTAGTAGGAGGTAGTATGCGCCTTTTAATATTTATCAACATTTGTTTGTGGGATTTTACGCTATGGCGTCTTTTTGTTTTTTTCCATGATTCCATATATTCAATTTTTGGGAGTTCTATCACGGACATCTGCCACCAGTATCAAGATCCCTGATTTGGATTCTTGGCCTTTGACACACTGTGTTCTGGTAAGCGTACTACCAAGGGGCAATCTGGATTGACACCATTGTCTTCACAATTTCACCATTGATATATGGACTATTATGGACATTTATTTATAATCTATTTATAATTTATTATTAAAATTTTGTTTTCTCTCAATACTAGGCTATTTTGGAAATTTATTTAGTCCTACATCACCGAGCGCGATTTTTTTGTCTATAAATATTTCATATATACCTGACTAAAAGTTGTACATCCCACTCTCAGCAAATTCTGAGTCTTTCTGTATTAAAAGGTTTATCTGGAGGTTGATCAGTATAATTCATTGAAAAGCTATATGTAATATTTCTTAATTCAGAGAGGCTCTAAAAAGTGAAAACCAAAGAATTTAAGCATGGTTTTTATTTTTTTATGAAAAAATGAACTAGCTCACAGCACCCTAACACCATTCCCTCAGTCCCTGCTGCACTTATACAGTATATTATGACCACCCACACCAGCCAGTGTAACAAACCCCACAATTGGAGTTTTCACTGCACAGCTCTTGGGGCTGTGTACTTTCACAATGCATGCAATGGGGAGCTGTCAATGGTTAGCATGGCCACATGACCAGGCTGACTAATGGCAATCTCTTCTAAGCCTTCTTTCTGCCAGGATGTCCCAGAGGAAATAAGAGATTCTCATTGGTCATCATGGTCACTTGACCAATGTTGACCAATGACAACTCTCCATTGTATGCATTGTAATGGTGCACAGCCTCCTATGCTGTGTGCAGAAATGTTTAGTTGTGGGGCTGTTATACCAGCTGGCGTAGGCTGAGGGAGAAGGTGCCCATAATACTTAGGTGCAGCAGGGACAAGGGGTGGAGAGGTTGCTGTGAGGTAGTTCAATTTGTTTATAAAAAGCCTTTAACTAATACCAGAGTTCAGTTTATATGTATCTATGATCAGCTCCTTTGACCACGCTGTTCGCATAGTGGTGCATTTCCTAGCTGGCCTTTTTATCCTCCTGTACATCACCATAGGTCATAGAAAATGAAGACTGGAGCTGTCAATTTCAGTGCTATTTTTTAAGATGATGCTGAATGCAGAACCTCAAACATGACACTCAATGAGGTAGAGAATACTTTGTTATTCATGATAAGACTAGGCTGGGGACTATTGCATTTTGTATTCACCTTTATTTCCGCTCCTTTACATACTGTAGTTATGCAGTTTAAAACATTGAAAAAAATACACAGTCCATCTAGTTGAACCTATGTGGTGTGATTTTTATTCTCTAACAATCCCCATAGCCTTGTATATTCTGCTTTGTGAAGAAGACATCTAAAGGTTTTTTGACAGTGGCGGCCTGTGCATAGGGGGCGCCCGGGCGCCGCCCCCCCTAAAAAAAAGGAAAAAAAAATGACAAAAAGAACAATAAAGTTAAAAAAAAAATCGCGTTCGCCGGCCTATGTGGTGGCTATGGGGGGGGGGAGGGGGGGTTTATGACCCAGAAGAGGCGCCGATTGGCTGCCTTCTGGGGGCGTAACCTGGGCGCAGGTCATAGCGCTAGGACACCCCCACTTTCGTGATATCCTGGCTGTGATTGGTCCAGTCTCCAGCCTGGACCAATCATCATCCAGGACATCCGATTGCTGACCCCACTGACGTCGCAATGGGGGCGGTGCCGGTGCGTGCGTCAGTCACGCACCGTCACCGCCCGATCTCCTACCCGCCGCCCGGACCGATCGGAAGACCAGAAGACTGAAGAGGACGAGTCGAGCAGCGCCGTGGACGGTTCCCGGAATCCCGCCGCCGTCAGAAGAAGAGGACTCGAGGAGAGGAGCAGCGCCGTGGAAGTCTCGCAGGCAGCCCAGGAGGAGAGCAGGTAAGTGATTGAAGCCGACCTGTGCCCTCACCTGTACCATGCCTATACCATCACCTGTACCATGCCGCCTATACCATCACCTGTACCATGCCGCCTATACCATCACCTGTACCATGCCGCCTATACCATCACCTGTACCATGCTGCCTATACCATCACCTGTACCATGCCGCCTATACCATCCCCTGTGCCATGCCACCTATACCATCACCTGTGCTATGGCGCCTAAACCATCACCTGTGCCATACCTATACCATCACCTGTGCCATGCCTATACCATCACCTGTGCCATGCCTGTACCATGCCTATACCATCACCTGTGCCATGCCTATACCATCACCCGTGCCATGCCTGTACCATCACCTGTGCCATGCCTGTACCATCACCTGTGCCATGCCTATACCATCACTTGTGCCATGCCTATACCATCACCTGTGCCATGCCTGTGCCATGCCTATACCATCACCTGTGCCATGCCTGTACCATGCCTATACCATCACCTGTGCCATGCCTATACCATCACCTGTGCCATGCCTGTACCATGCCTATACCATCACCTGTGCCATGCCTATACCATCACCTGTGCCATGCCTGTACCATCACCTGTGCCATGCCTATACCATCACCTGTGCCATGCCTATGCCATCACCTGTGCCATGCCTGTGCCATGCCTATACCATCACCTGTGCCATGCCTATACCATCACCTGTGCCATGCCTGTACCATCACCTGTGCCATGCCTATACCATCACCTGTGGCATGCCTGTGCCATGCCTATACCATCACCTGTGCCATGCCTGTGCCATGCCTATACCATCACCTGTGCCATGCCTATACCATCACCTGTGCCATGCCTGTGCCATGCCTATACCATCACCTGTGCTATGCCTGTACCATGCCTGTACCATCACCTGTGCCATGCCTATACCATCACCTGTGCCATGCCTATACCATCACCTGTGCCATGCCTATACCATCACCGGTGCCATGCCTGTACCATCACCTGTGCCATGCCTATACCATCACCTGTGCCATGCCTGTACCATGACCTCAAAGTCACGCAATTTTTTTACCGAGTTTTTTGCTGCGAAGCAATAACTATTACATTTTTTCTTTTTGCGCCCCCCCCCCCCCAAAAAAAAATTTTGATCACCAGCCGCCACTGTTTTTTAAAAGTATAGTTCTTTACTTGTATGGCTCTGTCTACAATGCCTTGAAAAAATATTTATACCCCCTTAAAATTTTCCATATTTTGTCATGTTACAACCAAAAACGTAAATGTGTTTTATTGGGATTTTATGTGATAGACCAACACAAAGTGGCACATAATTGTGAAGTAAAACAAAAATTATAAATGGTTGTCAAAATTTTTTACAAATAAATATTTGAAAAGTGTGGCGTGCATTAGTATTCAGCCCCCTTTACCCCAAACTAAAAATATAGTGGAACCAATTGCCTTCAGAAGTCCCCTAATTAGTAAATAGAGTCCACCTGTGTGTAATTTATTCTCAGTATAAATACAGCTGTTCTGTGAAGCCCTCAGAGGTTTGTTAGAGAACCTTAGTGAGCAAACAGCATAATGAAGGCCAAGGAACACACCAGACAGGTCAGGGATAAAGTTGTGGAGAAGTTTAAAGCAGGTTAGGGTATAAAAAATATCCCAAGCTTTGAACATCTCATAGAGCACTGTTTAATACATCATCCAAAAATGGAAAGAGTATGACACAACTGCAAACCTACCAAGACATGGTTGTCTACCTAAACTGACAGACCAGGCAAGGAGAGCATTAATCAGAGAAGTTAGAGTACTGTCATTAGGACCCGCAAATCAGCTTTTCTTCCCTCCATATTGCTCCCCCTTTGGACTACCTTCTTGTGTCCTTGGGGAGCTTCTGTGTTGGTGGAGCGCAGGACGTCACTCCACCATGCCGGCGTGATGGTGTCGATCGCGCATGTGCAATGTGGAGGCACTGCATGTGCATGGCCCGGGAGGCAAACCATGGACTGGGCTCTATCAGTCTCCCCTATCACACACAGCTGTAACCTATTGAGGTAGGTGGTGTAATGGGGAGAGAGACATATAAAACACAGAGACATTAGTCAGCTTATCAGTCTGCCGTATGCTCTGCTCTTATGGAAGACACTTTGTTGTTTACACCATGCTGTTGGTAGTCAGGTAGGCATTTTTTCGGACATAACAGTTTTTTGTCGCTATTGATCAAATAGAATTTCCTGTGGATTACCTATATCATGCACTGAGATGATTTTTTCTTAACACAGTCTTTATGTGTCACTAGATCTGCCAAACTTCTTAGTTTAAGGTTTAAAATTGTGACCACAAGAAAATGTTTTTGATCCTGTTGATGATCATCTATTAGTACTGATGTTTTTAGATCCCATTCACAGTTTATATGTGGTGATGGGCATCGTGCTGTGGAAAGCATAATTACTCTTATAGCCCTCTGTAGGATGCATTCAGAGCTGGCCATGTTGAATGTATTTTTGACACCCACAGAAAAATTATATTGGTTTCAGGCCAAATGCATATTATATCTATGTGTATGCCATTCGTGGCATGAATGCACATATATATATTTTTGCATATATAGATATATACCCCAACAACCTAGACACTGACGGCAGTCACGGAAGTGTCCGAATATCTCCGAACGTGGACGGGAGTCACGGAATCATCCGAGCATCTCCGAACGCGGACGGAGCGGGTGTCGGTGAGATCTTTGCCACACAGCGCTCTGTTTGTTTCTGTCCGTTGGGAAATTTTTTTTTTTGCCTTATATCATATTTATCATGTGAGTGTAATGAGATGGGGAAGGGGTCTTTTGTGAGTCAATAAACTTGTTGTATTGGACTACTGCCCTATGAGTGTCTTCCTCTCTCTATGCACACATGTGATGCTGCTGGAAGTGTTGCGGTTTGCCTTTGGGTTTGCATCTTAGAGCTGCACTTCGGACAGTTTGCCTTTGTATGGTTATGAAGTGGATTGATCCGGAGCAAAGATTATATATTTAAGGCATATTTTTTCCAGATTTCTGGTGAGTGTTTATTGCCTCGGGCAGTGATGGCGAACCTTGGCACCCCAGATGTTTTGGAACTACATTTCCCATGATGCTCAACTATACTGCAGAGTGCATGAGCATCGTGGCAATTGTAGTTCCAAAACATCTGGGGTGCCAAGGTTCGCCATCACTGGCCTAGGGGGTCACGAGGTGCGGTGGAAGTTTTCATAAATATTCCTTCACTCCGTGGTGATTGGCCATCCCTCTTGAGCTACTTTTGGTGGACTTTGCATTTATAGTGCATGAACTATTTACTCACCAATATATATTGATGTCCAATATATATCAGCGCTGCTTATGTGTCTACTTTCTGTCTGGACTGACATTTGAAGGTTTTTTCACATCTTTATTTGCATAGATATATATATTGACATATATATATACATGCTTATTTTGTCTTTTAGCTTATATTAACACTACTAATATATACTGTGAGGTTGTCCCCTATCGTAATGGGTGCACTGATGCAGGTAGGCTGGACTATCTTTTAACATGTCTTTTATACACATGCTTCAGAATCTCTACATTATAATTATCACGTGATATCTCTTTGGATTATAGGACCTTGTCTGCTAGGCTTCAATGTTTCCTGGTTTTCCAAGCTGAGTGCAGTATTTCCATTGATACTTCTCTTCAATATCGATCTGTATTCAGGATAACATGTGTTACCTCCAAGGTTGGGCAGAATAGGCAGGAGTTTTTGAGATTCTGTTTTTAATGATACATGCAATCTTTACTGTTGCATCATGTGAATATTTGTAATTTTGAGATTTAGTAATTGATATGTATGTACTGTTAATGTATGTACAGTATGTTTCTGACCTATGTATTTACATTGTGGAAAAATTATACCTCCTATATTCCTGATGAAGGAGTTGCACAGCCTCTGAAACGCATCGGGTACAATACATCAGTCTATATTATCATTGCACACTCTAGTTGGTGTAATTTCAGTTACTTATTCCATATATATTTTGCAATTATTGGTTTTAATTGATGAATTATTAATAAAGCATGTATTTATTAATATACTCGTTATATGATTTAAGTGCCTACAAAGTTCCATAACAGGGGAATTTCCAAACCTACGGAGCACTGTTAAAACCCTTATTCAAAAATGGAAAGAGTATGGCACAATTGCAAACCTACCAAGACATGGACGTCCACCTAAACTGTCAGGCTGGGCAAGGAGAGCATTATTCAGAGAAGCAGCCAAGAGGCCCATGGTAACTATGAAGGAGCTGTAGAGATCCACAGCTCAGGTGGGAGAATCTGTCCACAGTACAACTATTAGTCGTGCACTCCAAAAATCTGACCTTTATGGAAGAGTGTCAAGAAGAAAGCCGAAAGAAAGTCATAAGAAGTCCTGTATGCAGTTTGCGAGAAGCCATGTGGGGGACTCAGCAAACATGTGGAAGAAGGTGCTCTGGTCAATTGAGACCAAAAGTTTACTTTTTGGCCTAAAAGCAAAACGCTATGTGTGGCAGAAAACTAACACTGCACATCACCCTGAATACACCATCCCCACCGTGAAACATGGTGACAGCATCATGTTGTGGAGATGCGTTTCTTCAGCATGGACAGGGAAGCTGGTCAGAGTTGATGGGAAGATGGATGGAGACAAAAACAGGGAAATCTTAGAAGAAAACCTGTTAGAGTTTGCAAAAGACTTGAGACTGGGGCGGAGGTTCACCTTCCAGCAGGACAACGCCATTAAACATACAGCCAGAGATACAATGGAATGGTTTAGATCAAAGCATATTCATGTGTTAGAATAGCCCAGTCAAAGCCCAGATCTAAATCCAAATGAGAATCTGTAGCAAGACTTTAAAATTGCTGTACACGGATGCTCTCCATCCAATCTGACAGAGCTTGAGCTATTTTGCAAAGAAGAATGGGCAAAAATGTCACTCTCTAGATCTGCAAAGCTGGTAGAGACATCCCCAAAAAGACTTGCAGCTGTAATTGCAGTGAAATGTGGTTGTGCAAAGTATTGACTGAATACAAATGCATGCCACACTTTTCAGATATTTATTTGTAAAAACAATTGGAAACCATTTATCATTTTCCTTCCACTTCACAATTATGTGCCACTTTGCGTTGGTCTATCACATAAAATCCCAATAAAATACATTTACATTTTTTGTTTGTAACATGACAAAATGTGGAAATGATCAAAGGTATGAATACTTTTTCAAGGCACTGTCTATGTGGCCACAAATACCCTGGTCAGCAAATCTTGTAATTTGCCCCCATGCAATTTCTGTCCGCACCTACTTGAAAAAGTAATTTGTTACTACTGTCCCTGGTGCTGATTTAAAAGAAAAACAAAGTTAAAGCTTTAGTCCCGGTTCACACTACCGCGACTTGTCAGGCGACTTGGCCGCCTGACAAGTCGCGGTCCATTCAGTGCTATGGGAACCGTTCTAATAAGAGCGACTCAAGTCGCTCCGACTTAGAAAATAGTTCCTGTACTACTTCGGGGCGACATCGGAGCGACTTGCATTGACTTCAATTATGTGAAGTCCGTGCAAGTCGCGTCAAAGTCGCGGTGCACGCGACTTCACAGGTCGCCCCCAAAGTCGGATCGCCTTAGTGTGAACCGACAGTTAGCTAAATATAGTAGTAACAAATTATTGGTTATTACAACGTACAGTATATAAACACATATAAACACATTATAGAATTGAAAAAACATAACTAAAAAAAGTCACCTTTTGTGGTAATGTAAAAAAAAAATATGTTTTAGTTTATATAATGTGTATATCTAATTACTATTTTTAAAGTAATTTATTTGTCATGCTATTGGTGTAAAAAAAAGTAGTTTGTCTATTATATATACACTATGATATTCGAGCCCAAGATCATCAGCCTACCTTATTGGTAAAAGAAAGCAGTCCTTTTTATTGTCAAAAACAGGCCAACAGAAAAAGCACCTTGTCTCCTGAATAGTCTATAAATTGTTGGTGCAAAACATAAATACTTGGCTGGTTCACCTCCAGTCCCACTTGTCCCCTTGCAGGGTTTTTGAAAGCTCTCGGACCACTCAACCACACAGTAGCCCACATTGCTCATGTCGCGGTGTTCTCCTCTACTCCATTTCACAGACAGGTACTAAGCATTTTGTCCTCCTTTTCTGAACTCGGGTTAATACTTTCAGGGAAAAAAATCCTTTTGATCAGGGTTGGAGGTTCTTTCCCACCCAAATATCTCTCCTGAATCTCACAATTTCGCCAATCACAAGGGAACCGTATGTCAGTCCTCTCCTTTCTTATCAGACTACCCAGAAACTCTTTACCCGGCTTGGGTGAGAACTGAAAAATGTCTCTTGAGCTCTCCCTTTAAGGAACCTCAACCCAAATAGCGGGGAGATATACCTGCCATACAGGACCCATCCCTGCCATCCTATACAACACTTATTAATTTATTCTCCCCAAATTTTATCTCCTTATACACAATTAAAGTGAAGTTCCGGGCAGAAATGTTTTTTTTTACCTAAAAATACCCCTGGGACAGTCAGGGCTTGTGCATTTAAGCAACGATAGCCTCTGAACTGTCCCCTGTTTCACTTACCTGTAAGAAGAAATGCTTACCTTGAAAATGCCTTGTCCAGCGCTGCCATCTCAGGTGTGGGCAGCTGAAGCCGGAGCGTCCCTCTTCGTGTCCTCTTCGGTGACATCGGAGTCCCAGAATGCCCTCCTCATCACTTCCGGGGCAGGCATGTCATCCCTGAACAGCTTCTGGGCATGCCCAGAAGCTGTTCAGCAGGGAATGACGCGCCTGCACCGGAAGTGACGAGTGACTCCAGTGCAGGCGCATTGACTCCTAGGATCGATGACGCTCATCTCCCAGGAGTCAATGCAAGGAGGAAGTGACGTCGTGGGCCGCGGCTGCAGAGGGAGGAAGAGGAAGGAAGGTAAGTATATTTTCATTAAAAACAAGGTAAGTGAAACAAAAATGAATTATCCAATTGTTTTTCAGGATCATCTAAGCTAGCGGAGGTGCAAAGATAGTTTTTAGGGTGGAGCTCCTCTTTAATAACGTTTAGGTATTGATCCAGATAATGTTAATTATTTTATGTTTTCTAATATATTATCCATACATTATATCTGATATTGTACTTTTATCAAATCTTAATCCATATTCTGGTGAAAGGGACAATGTAAATGTCCTGAAATGCATTGCTTGTTAAGATAAAAAGATATTTTGTATACATAAAAGGTTTACAATATTGTTTCAAGACCAGTAAATCCACATTTACAGTATATTCTGAATGATCTTTATTAAGATAGCAACATTTGTTAACACAATTTAACAAAGAATAATGAAAACTAACATTGTTGATTTTAGCACAGCTGCTGTGATTTCTGACTGCCATTAGTAGGTCATTAAATAATTCTATTTGCTGCCTGTAGATTGTGTGTAACATTTACACACTGAGATGAATTCCATTGGCTCCAATCATCTACTCCCCTTTGCGTGCTACAACGAATATAATAGCGCTATTATCAGTGAGATCGCTGTCATTGCATCTCCTCTGCACTGCAAAGTAATCAATGCCTAAACCCAGCATATCGAGGGTGTTTTTCACAAAGTCCTCATTATATTTAAAAAAATTGATCCTCTTCGACAATCCCAAAGGTTGTATCTAACATCCCAATGATTATCAGCTGGCCTCCTGGTTTTATCACTCAGCTTTAGGATCTTTTCCAGGTTCCTCGTGTATTCATCTTCATTTTTACTGATAGCTTCCAGTAACCATGCACTCATAATGCAATCAGCAAGTGGTAATAACACCGGGAAGGTTATGTTTTCCTGTTCAAAATCACATTTCAAAATCTGTTTGATTGATGATTTTAGATGCATTTCTTTCTCCTGATCGCTGTACGCTGTAAAAAAAAAAAAAAACATAATATGGACATTACAGGAAAGTTTCCACTATAAGTAAGGCCCCTTTCACACAGGGAGTCCGTTCAGATCCGCCTGTCCATTTTTCAGGCAAATCTGAATGGATGCCCCATGCATCTTTATAGGGCATCGGATGTCAGTGGAGACATGTCTGCTGATATTCGATCTGATCCGATCCGTCAAAACCGGACGGATGGAAACCCTATTTTCTATCCGTCTGGTGGATCAGATGAGAACGGACAGACAGTCCGTTCTCATCCGATTCCCCCATAGAGATGCATGGGGACCTGACAGCTCTGTCTCCGCACACAGCGCGGAGAACAGCTGTCATCCTCCTGCTCGATCTGCCGATCGCCCTCTAAGAAAAACGGAGTCCGCCTGTTGGACTCTCTGTGTGAAAGGGGCCTGAGAGTTTACTTCTGAAGTGTGATGATCAATTCTGCCAAAATTCAGGTAGACTGTAATTTGGCAAATTAAAAACGTTGTCGAACTAGGATTTTGAAATTGAATTGCAATAAAGTCAATATGAGATCATATTTTATATTTAACTTAGATCCTGTGGAGGACTACTAGACACACCTTTGTCAATGAAATGACATCCTTGTGTTTGCTTGTTGTTTCTTGAACTGGTAAGACAATTAAATTGATTTACTAAAAGCAAATAGGCTGTTGAATAAAGTTGCACTTTACAAGGGCATTTTCTCAGTGCTTAGTGAATGAGGTGATATTTCACTTTGCAAAGACTACCCAATAAAGAAACCAGATTGATTATATTCTCTGCAGCCAAAGATGGAGAAGCTCTATACAGTCAGTCAAAACAAGACCTGGAGCGGACTGTGGCTCAGGCCATGAGCTTTTAATGGCAAAATTCAGGCTTAAATTGAAGAAAGTGGGAAACACCACTAGACATTTAAGATCTGATCTAAATCAGATCCCTTGTAAATACTTAGTTGAGGTGACAAACAGATTTAAGGAATTAAATCTGATAGACAGAGTGCCTGAGGAACTATGGAAGGAAGTGTGTAAAATCGTATAAGACGCAGCAATGAAAACCACCCCAAAGAAAAAGAAATGCAGGAAAGCAAAATGGCTATCTGATGGGGCCACACAAATAGCTGAACAAAAAAGGAAGGCAAAAGGCAATGGAAAAAGGGGAAAATATACCCAACTGAAAAATAGGCAAGTGACCAATGCGCTACCGGTGAAGTAAATAAGAATAATAATAAGGTGAAATATGTAAGTGATAAAATCTATGAAAAAACAATAAAAAAGCTGCCAATTTCTGTAGTGTCACCACATACCGATAAAAAATTCAAAATTTGTGTAAAAATTGGCGCTAATTCCAATAATAAATGTGAAAAATCCAATCACAAACAATATCAAACAGTATAACACTCTTAAAACAATAATTTATATCAATGGAATCCAAAGCATAAATCCCTGTGTAAAGGGTAAACTGCACTTAATCGAAATATTCATAAAGTGACAATTAATATAAAAAAAATCAATAAAAAAAAGTCCATGTAAATGTGCAGAAACTAAATGTTTATAAAGCAAAAAAAAATGGGGATCCAAAATGTGATGTGAACAATCAATTCAAACAGTGTCACCGATGTGAGTAGATTCCAACACAGAATCCAACATTGAGTGCAGTGGCCGCTCACCTCAATAAGGGATACATAAGGCGTTTTCATAGGTATAATAATCCTCTGTGGAACTCCAATGGTGGTACTGGCTCAGTTTATAGGGAGTTTTGGATAGATAGCCACACAAATTGGAGGTATATATCCCCTTGGCAGTTCACTCATGAGAAATAGATAAAGACTCCATAGTGTGGTATATAAGATGAATTTTATTAAAGGACAACAGATAACTTACAATAAAATTCAGGTAGATGAATGCGGACCGAGTGGTCCGTATCCAGTGGCGGCTGGTGCTCTAAATTATTGGGGGGGCGCAAACAGAAAAATGTAATAGGCATTGCTTTGCTGCAAAAAATGCGGTAAAAAAATGAAGTGACTTTGAATCACTGTAAAATCGCGCAAACAGTTTCGCAGTATGCCTAGTGCCAAAAATAACGTCTTTTGGGCGACAGGCGTACCCACAATTCTGTTTGCGTGATTTTACTGTGATTCGTCGGGTGACAATCCTGGCAAAATTGCGCCACAATCGGGGTGCACTTAATAGTGATGGGGATCACAACGGCATCCAGCGATTTGGGATTGCAGGCAGAATGGCGGCGATTACGCCTGTGATTTGGGACGCCTAGCTGTGAAAGGAGCCTTACAGATAACAGTACCCCTTATCACAAAGCCCCTTTATACATTACAGTGTCCCTTATCACAAAGCCCCTTTATACATTACAGTACCCCTTATCACAAAGCCCCTTTATACATTACAGTACCCCTTATCACAAAGCCCCTTTATAGATTACAGCACCCCTTATCACAAAGCCCCTTTATACATTACGGTACCATTTATCACAAAGCCCCTTTATACATTACAGTGCCCCTTATTAAAGTGCACCAAACTGATAGAAATTGTTATTCAAAGTGTGACAGCGCTGAAAATTGGCCTGGGCAGGAGGGGGGTAAAAGTGCCTGGTACTAATGTGGTTATAACAGAATAGACCCTAGTGGTCTCTTGTGTTATAAATGTCCCCCCTACCTGTCAGCGATAATGTGATTTGAGGATTTGAATCACGCATGCGCAGCTCACATAACATTTAGAGAATGCTCTGTGTGTTGCGGCTATGTTATCCCCGTGCACATGTGCAGGAGTGACGCCACTGCATCCTGTCCATTCAAGCGGTCAAAGGTTGAGAACCCAGAAAGAAGACTGGGAGAAGAGAGATGTGCCAAGGACCAAGGGGTGGAATGAAAGACTCAGTTTGCAGGTACGTTTGTCATAATATGCTAGTATGCAGTGCATACTAGCACATTATGACAAACTGGCAGCGGGGATCAGAGTTTTTATTTTGTAAAATGACTTTACTACTGCTTTAGGCCTGGTTCAGGCACAGCAACCTATTCATTTAAATGGGCTGTCATACCTGCTTTTCCTGCAGAAAAAAGGTGCATGCATCATTCATTTATAAAATGTAGTGGCCATGAAATCACTGCTTTTGCGCCATGCGACTTACCTGTGGTTCCTGCATACGCAAATGCACTATTTTTTGTGTGGCCCACACATCTAAAAATGCAGCATGTTTAGGAGCAAATTTTGGTGCCTCAGGTCAAAGGAGATGGGACTTTAAGGGCTCAGTAAAATAGTGTATTTTATTAAAAATATATTATTTACTGATAGCAAAATAATAATACAAACAATGTAACACAATAAGTGCCAATGGGTTATAGACCCATGTGAGGAAGTGAAATAGAATGAAAGGTGACAATGTGAAATGGTGACTTTAAGAACTCTGTCTATTTAGGCTCATGTGTGTGAGCTTGTTGAGAAAGAGTGTCTTGTCAAACTTCCGACGCGTTTCGGCATTAGTATATTGCCTTTATCAAGGAAGCGGGGAGAGTTCACCATATCTGGAAAATATATAGTGAATATATATTAAGAAATATAGTATAGCACTATTTATAAAAATAGTGAATAATGAGGTATGCACGTACATGTGATTAAGCGGTCAGGTCCCAGGCTTTGGTATTTCCATTGCTTTCCCAAAACTATTCACACAGGATTTGTAGAGGAATAGCTGTCTGTAAAGATATATGATTGAGGCAGTGATGATATTGCCAACTTGGTGTGAATGAAAAAAGAAATATGTATTGAGCAGACTTACATGGCGTAAAGATTGCTTGATATGTGTGAGGAGGGAGGAAATCCTTCTCATTGGCCTAAAAATATGACATATTGGGTCAAGTAATTGATTTGATAATTATTTGAGAGCACTATAGTAAATAGTGCTGGTCACTTACAGTTAGTGATTGAAGTCTTAGTTATAATGATCCAATTATTGATTTGGAGGCCAGTGGAGAGTATGTTCTTGCTTTACTTTACTTTAGCCTGCATGGTGGAACAGATTGTGGTTTGTGTTGGCACAAATATAATTACTTTAATTTGTACTGATGTATAAACATGTTGGAGACTTACATTGAAGGGAGTTCCGGATTCAAAACAGCAGGGGGGCCCTGGTCATGGATCCTGGTAATTCCCTGGTGAGAGAATTTGTGCTGGTAAGCCTTAGAAAAAAGGCATTTTGGGCACTTGCAGAAGAAGTACATCCAACAATGCAAAATAAAGCATTGTTGGATGATGAACTTACGGTTAGTAGGGCTGGGTTGGCAAAATGAAAGTCCAAAGAAGTGTATCCTAGGGCGTCCGTACCGTCCCTCAGCTGGAGGGAAGTGGCGCCCTGTTAGAAATCCCCGGCTATATATACCCCTCGGCGCATGCGCACTAGCGCAGCCGCGCGTCATGACGCCGATCAGGGGCCCGGGTCAGCGTGAGGGAACGATGCGCGCGCCGATGGAGTCGCGCGCGCACATCTCAAAGCCGATCCGGCCTCGGGCCGGCGTGAGGTCGTGATGCGTGCGCCGATGGGCTGCGCGCTCACCTTACCTATGACGTGGTGGGCATAATGAAGTTGTTCCGTAGCCGCCGACACAGGAATAAGACACAGATCTAAGAGGGTGCAGTCCCCAAAGTCTTTGTCAATCCCCAGAGTGGGATACTCTGGGGTTACCTGTGCCGGGTGGGTTTGGGAAGGCAGAGAGGGAATATGACAATCCTGGGTAGTTGAACCTGTCCTAGTCACGATGTATTAGGCATATATAACACATAGGTAATACAAAATTGATGATTAAAGATAATGAGGAAAAATAATGAGAATAATTATACATTGAGAGTAATAAATAATATTAAACAGCAATAATAGTTACAACTGGAAAATTAAGGGACTATCCAGTTAGATGGGGTAACTGGTGGGCATGGATGGGTAATACCAAATGACAACATACATGTCATGTTCAAGATGAAATTATGATATAGGGGAGAGGGAAGAAGGGATTTTTTGAAGAAAAAAACTGTCTGGTGTGTGATATGTAGAATAAAACAGAAAGTTTTATAGTTATGGGCATGATGCCGGGGAATGTATGTTATCAGTCAGTTTTTCCTGAAGTGAAACCTTCTAGGAAAGAGCGATAGCTCTCACTTTCATTTAATCCAGGGGGTGTTGTTGCATTGAGTTTTTTTATCCACCGCATCTCTTTCTGTAGAAGGGACTTATTCCAGTCCCCTCCTCTGGCTGGAATGTGGATGCGGTCTAATGCAGAAAAGGAAACTTTTGGAATCTTATATTTATGATGTTGGGTTATATTATATGACGGCCTAGTGGAAGATGAAAATTACCGATGGTCATGCTTTGTATATGTTTATTGACTCTCAGTCCAAATTCTTGACGTGTTTTCCCGATGTAAAATGCTCCACATTCACAGTTCATAATGTATACTACCCCCCTGGTTTTGCAGTTGGCAAAATGACGGGAATAAAGGTTTCACCGTTAGGAAGAAGTAAGTGTGTGGATTTAAGTATCACTGCGCATTGAGCGCAGGAGCCACAAGGAAAGGTTCCCACGGTTTTACAGGGGTCTCTTTGGGATTTCATTTCACTCCTTACTAGAGTCTGATGTACAGATCGGGATTTTCTGTAAGTGATGAGGGGATGAGCAGGTACCAGTTCTTTGAGTGTGGGGTCCTCAGTAAGAATGGGCCAGTTCTTTTGTATTATATTTCTTATTTTGTTGTGTTCATTTGAGAAGCGCATAATGATTCTCGTGGGAGGGGCATCTGTTTTTGTGTCCTTTTTAGTCTGTTTATACAGAATCTCGTGTCTTTCCAATTTGTTGACTCGATTAAATGCCTTTCTCAGGCATGTTTTTGAGTATCCTCTGTTTGTTAGTCTGTCTGTTAGGGCATTGGCTTCTTTTTGGAATTTCGAAGGGTTGGTACAGTTCCTCTTGAGTCTGAGGAACTGGCTGTAAGGTATTGAATTTTTGAGGGGTTCGGGATGAAAGCTCTTGGCATGAAGTATTGTGTTGCCGGCTGTTTGTTTTCTGAAGAGTGTTGTTAAAAGATTGCCCGCGTCGTCTTTATAGATATAAGTATCCAAAAACTGTATTTTTGTTTAGTTGTATGATATGGTAAAATACATATTAAATTGGTTCTGATTCATTTGCTTTAAGCATTCTAGTAGAAGGGTTTCTGATCCGGTCCATATGAGGAAAACATCGTCGATGTATCTTTGCCACAGGATAATGTGACTGGTGTATTTAGTGTAATGTTCTGATGATAGGAAATCCTCTTCCCATTCGCCTAGGTAGATATTGGCGTATGTGGGCGCACAACTTGTGCCCATCGCCACACCACATATTTGTGCATAATACGTACCACAGAAGGAAAAGATGTTGTGGTTTAATATAAACCTCAACATCTGTAGAATAAAGGTGCTAAAGTTGACATTGTATCTGCTTTCTTGTTGAAGTATTTTTTCTACCACTTTTAAGCCTTTAGAGTGAGGAATATTATTGTAAAGCGTTTCAACATCAATGGTGACGAGGAAAGCGTCTGTTGGTATCGAGATGTTGTCTAATATCTGAAGTAAATGTCCGGTGTCTTTGACATATGATGCCAGTTTGGTAACAAAAGGTTTGAGGTGAGCATCAATCACCTGACTGATGTTTTCTGTAATACATCCGTTTCCGGAAATAATGGGTCGTCCGGGCGGATTTAGTGGATCTTTATGCACTTTAGGGAGTGCGTAGAATGTTGGCACTCGCGGGTGTTTCGTTCGTATGAATTCCCAAAGAGTTTGTGGGATAGTTTTGTTATTGTATGCTCTGTCAACGAATTTGTAAAATTCCTCATTGAAGCTGTGTACCATTAAGGGGGAAATTTGTTGATAATATTTTTTATTTTGCAAGATGTTAAGGCACATTTCTTTGTATTTTTCGTTGTTCATTAGGACAACATTACCCCCTTTATCTGAAGGTTTGATAGTGATGGAGTCATTTTCTTGTAGTTCTTTTAATGCTTGTCTTTGATTACGTGTGAGATTGGTGGAGTATGTGGTTTGACGTAAATTTTCGTTTTTTTTTGTAGTTTGGCGTACAAAAAGTGCGATGGCCCGGATTTGTATTAAGAGAGGGGAAGATGTGTGATATTTTCTTGAATTGTGTCTCTGTGGGGGGTCCTGTGGTGATGTCTTCTTCTTCGCTGTCTATAAGTGGTTCCGTATCTTCGAGATCATCTAATCCTCCTTCCTCTAACAATAAATTGAGATCTCTAATTGCTCGATATTCGGCCGCAGTCAATGGTGTAGGTGTTGGTTCCATTGTAGGTTTTTTGCTGTAAGTGGCTTTTAATAATAAATTCCAGGCGAATAAATTGACGTCTTTTATAACCTCAAATTTATTCATGCCCTGTGTTATATATGCCTAATACATCGTGACTAGGACAGGTTCAACTACCCAGGATTGTCATATTCCCTCTCTGCCTTCCCAAACCCACCCGGCACAGGTAACCCCAGAGTATCCCACTCTGGGGATTGACAAAGACTTTGGGGACTGCACCCTCTTAGATCTGTGTCTTATTCCTGTGTCGGTGGCTACGGAACAACTTCATTATGCCCACCACATCATAGGTAAGGTGCGCGCGCAGCCCATCGACGCGCGCATCACGACCTCACGCCGGCCCGAGGCCGGATCGGCTTTGAGATGTGCGCGCGCAACTCCATCAGCGCGCGCATCGTTCCCTCATGCTGACCCGGGCCCCTGATCGGCGTCATGACGCACGGCTGCGCTAGTGCGCATGCGCCGAGGGGTATATATAGCCGGGGATTTCTAACAGGGCGCCACTTCCCTCCAGCTGAGGGACGGTACGGACGCCCTAGGATACGCTTCTTTGGACTTTCATTTTGCCAACCCAGCCCTACTAACCGTAAGTTCATCATCCAACAATGCTTTATTTTGCATTGTTGGATGTACTTCTTCTGCAAGTGCCCAAAATGCCTTTTTTCTAAGGCTTACCAGCACAAATTCTCTCACCAGGGAATTACCAGGATCCATGACCAGGGCCCCCCTGCTGTTTTGAATCCGGAACTCCCTTCAATGTAAGTCTCCAACATGTTTATACATCAGTACAAATTAAAGTAATTATATTTGTGCCAACACAAACCACAATCTGTTCCACCATGCAGGCTAAAGTAAAGTAAAGTAAAGCAAGAACATACTCTCCACTGGCCTCCAAATCAATAATTGGATCATTATAACTAAGACTTCAATCACTAACTGTAAGTGACCAGCACTATTTACTATAGTGCTCTCAAATAATTATCAAATCAATTACTTGACCCAATATGTCATATTTTTAGGCCAATGAGAAGGATTTCCTCCCTCCTCACACATATCAAGCAATCTTTACGCCATGTAAGTCTGCTCAATACATATTTCTTTTTTCATTCACACCAAGTTGGCAATATCATCACTGCCTCAATCATATATCTTTACAGACAGCTATTCCTCTACAAATCCTGTGTGAATAGTTTTGGGAAAGCAATGGGAATACCAAAGCCTGGGACCTGACCGCTTAATCACATGTACGTGCATACCTCATTATTCACTATTTTTATAAATAGTGCTATACTATATTTCTTAATATATATTCACTATATATTTTCCAGATATGGTGAACTCTCCCCGCTTCCTTGATAAAGGGAATATACTAATGCTGAAACGCGTCGGAAGTTTGACAAGACACTCTTTCTCAACAAGCTCACACACATGAGCCTAAATAGACAGAGTTCTTAAAGTCACCATTTCACATTGTCACCTTTCGTTCTATTTCACTTCCTCACATGGGTCTATAACCCATTGGCACTTATTGTGTTACATTGTTTGTATTATTATTTTGCTATCAGTAAATAATATATTTTTAATAAAATACACTATTTTACTGAGCCCTTAAAGTCCCATCTCCTTTGACCTGAGGCACCAAAATTTGCTCCTAAATATTCTCTTGGGACGTTGGCTACACCCACTAATTTAGGTATCGGGGATCCAACCCTTTTCTCAAAATGCAGCATGTTTGCTGGTGCAGGAACTGTAGGGAAATCGCATAGTCCAAATAGCGATTTCAAGGCCACTGCATTTTTAAAATGATGCATGCATCTTTTTTCTGCAGGAAACGCAGGCATGGCAACCCATTCAAATGAATAAGCTTCTGTGCCTGTGCAAACTCGCATACATGTGAACCAGACCTAAAATAAGCCTATCAAGCAGTGAAATAGCACTGTGTGTGTGGAAGATATCAGCACATGCTGTGTGCTCTCTAATCAATACAGCCACTGCCAGGTTAGGTCACTACATAATATGGGGAGCCAGGGGAGGAGAAAGACCTACCTGTGTGGTGGGGGGGGAGGGGGAGAGGACACTACTGTGTGTGTGTGTGTGTGTGTGTGTGTGTGTGTGTGAGGGGAGGAGGGGGAGAGCAGAGGACACAACTGTGTGTGTGTGTGTGTGGGGGGGGGGGCAGCATTGTATGAGGGGCCCTAATAAAATGCTGATTGTCCCCCCAAATACAATACAAGAGCCCCTTTACTACTCTTACTTAGCTGCAAGCAGAAAACCATCCAGGGGGAGTGGGGGGCGTCATGTATTCTAAAAAAAATGGGATCAGACAAGAGGCTATTTTCTGGCTGAAGCACGAACGAAGTAGTCACTTACAGTACTGAAGACATGACAGTCAGGCTGAGGCTCACAGCAGGCAGCAGGGGTCGGGAGTCGGGACGGGAACGCTTAGCCTCTAGATCCTCTCTCCTCCTCTCACACAGCGATGGCGTCCTCCTTCAGCAAGCTAGCTGAGACAAAAGACCGTCGTCTGGGCCGGCTCAGGTGGGAAGGAGACGGTGACGCCCAAGCACTGCCCACCGCCACCACACCAATCATTGGACAGCAAGCAAGAGGTGGGAGTGTTCGGTGGCGCATCGCTATGCGCCCCGAGCACATTCTAAAGGGCCGCCAATAAGCATCATAAAAAAAGCACATGAGGACAAAAACCCCACCCCCTCCATAGCAGCAGCATTGGCCGGCGCCCCGCTGCAATTAAAGGAACATTTTTTTTCTGCCTCGGGGGGGGGGGGGGGCGGCGCCCTTGCGCCCCCTATGTACCAGCCGCCACTGTCCGTATCCCCACTCATCAATTGGCACAATCAGCACTCGCCATTGACTGAGAGCACTAACCAGTGTCTTCTGGCCGGGGGGTGGGGGGGGGTGATCCCCTGTCAGATTACAATATCTCAGCGGGGGAAGTTGGCTGTACCAGCGTCGAATAGTTAGTACAGCGGCTCCTCCCAAGCTCTTCAATTTTTTTTGTTCAGCCCGCTGGGTTGAAGGAAAAAAAAAAAACCTGTTAGTGTGTACCAGGCTTAATATACAGAAAAATGAAAGGAAAGTTGGAAATGCTTGTCTTCTGACTCATTTCGTTCTCCAACAAATTTTTGCTTGAGCTACTGAGCTGTATAAGAGAGCTGAGAGCTCTATATGTGGCTAGAAATATTATTAGTAAATAAGTATGTGTATGCAATATTTTATATTTACCTGACTTAAAGAGTGTAGCCCACTTTTTTTTGTGGGGGGGGGGGGAGGGAGGGGATATGGGAAAAAGCAATCCTAAACAGGATATTGCACTGAACCCCTTGGAAAATAAGAGAGCCAGAAATACCGGTAAGTGAGTTTGATAATAAAGTTGGCCGTTCTTCCACCCAGGACAAGATAATGTGTATATCTAAGTAATATTTAAAGTCATTTATTTGTTATGCGATTGGTTTACAAAAAGTCATTTATTATATATATACACTATAATATTGGAGCCAGAGATCATCAGCCAAGCATGTTATTAAAAGCAAATAGTCCCTTTCACTGTCAAAAACAGGCCAACAGAAAAAAACAGCTTGTCCTAGTCTTCAGATGTATTAACAAACATACAATTTTTATTATATCTTTTTGTTTTCTTTGTTTATCAAATATGTTTATGTCCAATTTTCAAACTGGTCACTCCTCACACAAAGTCTCAAATTTTAATTTTGTTTTTTTTGCTTTGTTGCATATAGGGATGGAGACTCAATATGGCCTTGAGTCTCATTTAAAGTCCCAACATAACCCCCTTTGGTTCAGCAACCTTGTCTCAGCCACCCGCTAGCCCACATTGCTCATTTTGCTGTGTTCTTCTCTACTCCACTTCCCACACAGGTTCTGAGCATTTCCTCCTCCTCCTGAACTCTGATGCAAATGGGTGAACCCTTTAACGCATGAGGAGAGAAAAAGAGAGCAGATAACCGGCTTGTGGTAAAGGGACATCAACACTGATAATCAGGGCACTGATTATCATTGTTCTGATTATAAGTGCAGTCTGAACAGTGCCCACCAGTGCTGCCAATTAGTGCCCACCAGCAGGGCTGCTGATAAGGCAGTACAGCCAGCCCTCCCATACTGGACCCATGCCCCATAAGTTCAAAAGGGGGCCAGGGCACTTGCTAAGCAGGAGGGCCGGCTTTACTTATTGCAGCCACTGTTCCTCTTCTGTCTCCCCTTGCAGTGGTGCCAGCTTCTCTTCCTCTTTCTTCCTCCAGCTGCACTGCATGGGGATTGGTCCTACACACGTGCCCCTTCCATCTGCTGTCTGGGCCCTCCATTTGTCCCTTTCCCCCGCAGCACTTCTGGCTTCCCTCCTCTCCCCTCCCGCCGGCAGCTGCTGGGATATTTCAGGATAGAGAGTGAGGGAAGGGGTCGGTAAATGTCATATACTTGCCCCTTCTTTTCCTGAATGAATACAGTGAGCGATCGGTAACCAATCACTCCTGTGTCTGTTCATCACCAAAGCATAGTAAACTAGTTTACTATGCTTCAGTTTGTGAATGAGCAGGAAGCTTTAGAACGTTTCCTATTCATTAATCTGTGCTGCTGAGGCTGCAGAGAAAGGGATTGATAAATCTATGCCCCCGGTCACTTTTGGCCAGGAAAGGGGGGGGGGAGGGCTGTCAGGTAGGCTGTATGGGGCCCCATGATTTCTAACAGTAACTCTGCCCACAAGTGCTGACAATCAGTGCTGACAATCAGTGCCTATCAGTGCCTCCTCATTACAGCTAAATCAGTGCCTCCTCATCAGTGCCCATCAGTGCTGCCTCATCAGTGCCCATTAGTGCCGCCTCATCAGTGCCCATTAATGCAGCCTATCCGTGCCTATCAGTGCAGCCTCATCAGCGCCTATCAGTGCAGGAGAAAAATGATCTGTTTGCAAAATTTTATAACAAACTATGTTTTTTTTTCCAAGTTTTTGGTCTTTTTCTTTGTTTAGCAAAAAAAAAAAAAAAAACATGTGGTGATTAAATACCACCAAAGAAAATCTCTATTTATATGAAAACAATTATTAAAAAAAATTAATGTGGGTACAGTGTTGCATGACTGCGCAATTGTCATTCAAAGTGTGACAGCGCTAAAAGCTGAAAGTTAGCCTGGGCAGGAAGGGGGTAAAAGTGCCCAGAAGGCAAGCGGTTTAGGGAAAACAACCCAAATAGTGGGGAAATGTAGCTGCCATCCAGGACCCATCCCTGCCATCCTGTACAACACTTATTAATTGAATCTCTTCTATATTTTATCTCCTCATAAACTATCAATGTTTAGGTGCTGAACCTGATAATGTTATTTTTTTCTGTTTTCTAATATATTATCCATACACTGCATCTGATATTGTATTTTTGTATAATCTTTATCCATATTCTGATGAGAGCAACACCGTAAAATGTCCTGAAATGCGTTGGTTATCAATAAATAGATAAAAAGATATGTTGTATACATAAAAGGTTTACAATATCGTTCCAAGACAAGTCAACACACATTTATATTCTGAATGATCTTTATTAAGATAGCGACATTTGTTAACACAATTTAACACAGATTAATGCAAAATGACTTTTCTGACTTTAGCACAGCTGCTGTGATTTCTGACTGCTATTATTGGGTCAATGATTAATTCTATTTGTTGCCTGTAGATTCCTTGTAAGATTTCCACACTGACATTAATGCTATTGGCTCCAATCATCTATTCCCCTTTGCGTCCTACAATGAACATCATAGCTTTATAATCAATGAGATCGCTGACATTGCTTCTCTTCTGCACTGCACAGAAATCAACAACCAAACCCACCTTACCAAAGGCATTTTTCACAAACTCCTCATTATATGTTAAACAATGGAGCCGTTTTCCTGCAACAATAAAGTAAGTTGTATCTAATACTGCAATAAGTATAAGCTTGCCTCCGGGTTTTAGCAGCTTTAATGTCTTCTCCAGATTCTTAATGTATTCATCTTCATTTTTACTGATGATTTCCAATATCCAAGCACTGATAATGCAGTCAGCAAGCGGTAATAGCACCGGGGAGGTTATGTTTTCCTGTTCATAATTACATTTCAAAATCTGCGAGACGGATGATCTTAGGCGCATTTCTGTTTCCTGAATTTGATCTCTGAAAGAAAAGAAAAAAAACTTAAAGTAAAATTTAACTTCGGTCCATCTTCTTGCTCCGGGTCACCTGAAAAACGATTGGATAATCGCAATTTTTTTTTTTTTACTTACCTTGTTTTAGAAGATTATATACTTACCTTTCTTCCTCTTCCTCCCTCGGCGGCCACGGCGAGTCGTCATTCCTGGCTTGCAATGATTCCTGGGAGCTGAAAGTCATCGCTCCCAGGAATCAATGCGCCTGCACCGACCCCAACGTCAGTTCCGGTGCAGGCACGTCATACCTTGCTAAACAGCTTCTGGGCATGCCCAGAAGCTGTGCAGGGATGACGCTGTAGCCCCCCGGAAGTGACGGCGGGGCCGGAGCAGTGCATCGTGGGACCGAAGAGGACGGAAGAGGACGCAGAAGAGGATCGCGCTGGCTTCAGCTGTCCACACCTGAGATGGCAGCGCTGAACAATACATTTTCAAGGTAAGTATTTCTTCTAAAAGGTAAGTGCAACCCAAGACAGTTCAGAGGCTATCCATTGTGGAATGCACTAGCCCTGACTGTCCCGGGGGTATTTTTATGTATTTTCTTTTGTTTTAGGTGGAACTCCATTTTAATATACACAATACAGTAAAGATTTCAATATACAGTGATATGGCATGATGAGCGATGCTACCAAAATTCGGTTAGACTGTAATTTGGTAAGTTAAAATAAAATTGTCATACTAGTGTAACACTTCCCCCATAGGAGTTGCTGATGTCAGGGTGTGCACAGCCAGTCACACAGCATTTCCTTCTTGTATCCAGACACAGTGATCAGAACTTTGGCTTGTTTTTTTTTGTTGTTGTTTTATTAGGGGATGATAACTTGGATGGGGTAAGGGATTACAGGATACCCAACTTTAAAAAGGCCAACAATCAAAACCAGGAACATCTTCCTCACTATTTAAAGATTCCACTTCTTCCTTCCATCTACACAAACTTGGTTCTCTTATACAGCTCCTACTGGTTCACTCCTGGGGGAACTAACAGTCTCTAGTTAGTTCAGCAACAGCCCATTACAGGCTAGGAACTTGAAGTCCCTTGGTAAAGTAGCAATGTGGAGTGAACCGCATCTTACACATATCTTTTAAATAAATACCATACCATGTGAGATGTATTATAAAGTGCTAAGTGATGTAAAACTCATTATCATAGATACATAAATCCAAAACTTATCCAAAAAATATCCACGAATATAATAAATTATAAAGTGCTAAATATTGATGCTATTAAACTCATTAGTGTAAACATATAGTTATTTCAATGTTAAAGTTTCCAGTGCTCGGTGACAATAAATATGAATAAATTAATTTTCCTCTTCATACAAAAAGTGCTCAGTGCTTGTCTGCTGTCTTACACCAAATATTGGGATGATCAAAGTGCTCAGTGCTCATGCGTCCGGGTGCTCCCCTCTCAGTCTCCTACTCACCGGACTGTAAGAGAAATCAAGCCTTATTAGCATAAACAACGGCCAGGAACCCAGGAAAGCACCAGGTTAGCAGCACCTCAGATCAATATCTCCTCACACTCAGATCGCAGCAGTTTCCGATTCGTACCATCCAGGAATAAATCCACCATAAAAGTCAAATGGAGAGAGACCTCATTGTGCAGTATTACTAACTTTATTAAAGATTAATTAAGATTGCGCTTACAGCGTTACAAATCAAATATGCGGTATCGGCTCCTATCTTGGGGACACCAAACTTTCCTATGCGTTCCACTCGCTCAGACCAGAAGTGACGTGGTGCGTGAGAGTAACGGCTTGACGTGTTTCGCTCTGCCAATCAGAGCATTCTCAAAAGCAATCAGAATCCTTTTGAGAATGCTGTGATTGGCAGAGCGAAATGCGTCAAGCCGTTACTCTCACTCACCACGTCACTTCCGGTCCGAGCGGGTGGAACTACTCACTGTTTCCCCTTGCTCTCTCCACTGCCTCTCTGGTTAGGGTCCCTCCAAATTCCTGCTGTGGTGGGATCCTTCCAGGCCAGCCTCCCCAGCCCCTCCCTGGAAGCGGTCCCTCAAGGGCCACCGACAAACTCTCTTCAACACTGCTTCTCCATGTTACACCCAACTCCCCCGCTGGCATGGCTCATGTCTATTTATAGGCTTTTTAGTACCCTGCCAGGCCCCCAACCTGGGGATTGGCTAAGGGCCCCCAAACAATCAAGGAAACCTCTCCTAGCTTCCACCCACTATCTTCCAGCACATTTTCCAACATTCTAGAAACGGCGGGGGGGGGGATGGGGGCATCAGAGATATTCTAGGATAAGTCAACCAGCACTGGCCTTTAATAACCCTGACCCAGATCCAGTGACTCAGTAACTCTTCAACACTGCTTCTCCATATTCCAACCGACTCCCCTACTGGTATGGCTCATGTCTATTTATGAGCTCCTTAGTTCCTTGCCAGGCCCCCAACTTGGGGATTGGCTAAGGGCCCCTAAATATTCAGGGAAACCTCTCCTAGCTTCCACCCACTATCTTCCAGCACATTCTCCAACATTCTAGAAATGGGGGCCGGGGGGGGGGGAGGGCATCAGAGAGCTTCCAGGATGAGTCATCCAACCCTGGCCTCAAATAACCCTAACCCAGATTCAGTGACTCAGGTGGGCCAGACTATAATTTTCCCACTCTTACTTCTAGTAGCACACATTAGAAGGTGCTACAATAGGATTTTGAAACTGAATTGCATTGCAGTCAATATGAGGTCATATTTTATGTTTAAATTGGGTCCTCTGGAGGGCTGCTGGACAAGCTATTGTCACTGAAAATTAGGTTATATTTTATGTTTAAGTTAGGTCCTCTGGAGGACTGCTGGACAAGCTATTGTCACTGAAATTTGTTTGCTTGTTTTTCCTTGAACTGGTAAGACAATGGGGTTGGTTTACTAAAGGCAAATAGTCTGTTGACTTTTCAAATGAAGTTGCACTTTGCAAGGGCATTTTCCCCAGGGCTTAGTGGACGAGGTGATATTTCAATTTGCAAAGAATACCCAATCACACACAAAGAAAAAAAAAAAAAAAGCATTTTTACTTGCATATGATTGGATGATGGAAGTCAGCAGACCTTAACTTTATTCATTAAGTGTGGGGTAAAATTTCCTTGCAAAGTACAACTTCCCTTGCAATGTCTGTTTGTCTTTAGGAAATTAACTCTAAAATACTAGCATTCTTAAAAAACAAAGAAGCAATACAATATGTGCATTTATTTTAATGTTATTTGATATTTCTAAAGTACAATACATCCAAACACAGTAAATGGCTCTAGCTGTCTCTTTATCACACACAGTTTGTTTCTTTGGTCAGCACCTGTTAAGTTTAACCACTTGCCTACTGGGCACTTAAACACCCTTCCCATCCAGGCCAATTTTCAGCTTTCAGTGCTCTCACACTTTGACTGACAATTGCGCGTTCATGCTACACTGTACCCATATGAAATTTTTATCATTTTTTTCACACAAATAGAGCTTTCTTTTGGTGGTATTTAATCATCTCTGGGTTTCTTATTTTTTACAAAAAAAAAGAATAAAGACAGAAAATTTTGAAAAAAAAAAAAAAAGTTTTTCTTATTTTCTGCGAGTAAATTTTGAAAATAAATTTTTCTCCTTCACTGATGTGCGCTGATGAGGCGGCACTGATGGGCACTGATAGGCTGCACTGATGGGCACTGATGAGGTGGCACTTATGGGCACTGATGAGGTGGCACTTATGGGCACTGATAAGGAGGGACTAATATGCCGCACTGATGAGCACTGATAGGCGGCATTGATAGGCGGCACTGATAGGCGGCACTGATAGGCGGCACTGATGAGCACTGATAGGCGGTACTGCTGGGCACTGAGAGGTGGCACTGAGTGGTGGCACTGCTGGGCACTGAGAGGCAGCACTGACGTGCGGCACTGATGGGCACTGATAGGCGGCACTGATGGGCACTGGCGGATGGCACTGATGGACACTGACGGGTGGCACTGATGATCACTGATGGGCGGCACTGATGGGCAGCACCATCAGTGCCCACACTCAGTGCCCATAGTGCTGCCAGTCAGTGCTCATCAGTGCCTAGATGAGCAGGCACTGATGGGCACTGACTGGCAGCACTATGGGCACTGATCATGGGCATTGATGGGGGGCACTGATGGCGGGCACTGTGGGCACTGATGGTGGCAATTTGTGTATGTTTTTTTACCTTTAGTAATCAGGGCACTGGTGATCGGTGCCCTGATTACATTTCTTCTGTGTCCCCGGCGCTGTGAGGCTCCCCCTCCTTCCTCACACTGCAGGCTCCGTGTGAGGAAGGAGCACCGGCGATGAGAGATGATCTCATATGTTTACATATGAGATCATCTCTCATTGGACGGCTTGATCACGTGGTGAATGGCCGCTGTGATTGGCCATTCACCACGATCTGTGGACACGGCCGACACAGATTCTCCCCAAAGCGCGCTCGCGGGAGCGCGCGGGGAGAGTCTTTCTGGGAGGCCGTTTAAAAACGGCCTCCCGAAAATTCAAGTCCGCGCTGCAGCCGTATATAGGCTGTAGCGCGGATGTCAGGTAGTTAACCTGCCTAATAGTACTTTCCTGTGCATGGTATGGCAGCTTACTGATGGGTCAAACCTTACAGGACTACAAGACTGACTCCTATATAAATAAAAAACTCTACCTAGCACCAGAATTCTTATTTTTTATCCCCAGGTCAATAGGATGCAGCTACTGTCCCTAGCAAGAAATGAATTACTAATGAAATACATTTTTGTACTATTTTTACCCTTACCTGTCTGCTTCCTTTGGTATTTTTCAGGCAAGTTCTCTGAAACTCTCCTCCCTGAATTCCTCATACCACAGGTGCTAAAGGCGTCCCTCCTGAGGAACCCTATTCTGGTGGTCTTGGGGGTAACAGAGTACTGTGGTATTCTATCATTGAAGCACAGGACACATGTTACATGCTTTTATTTCCTCCTTCTCTGTCCCCAAGCCTCAATAATGGTTGGTGTTGTTGCGATAGTTCCACACGATTGGCTAAGCCCAGTCATCTAACACTGCTGTTTTGGCCAGATGAGGAGGTGGGCTATGGTCTGACAGGGGTTGGGGTTTTAAAGTAAGTAGAGTTGAGCGGACACCTGGATGTTCGACGGGTTCGGCCAAACTTCGCAAAAAAGTTCGAGTTCGGGACCCAAACTTAACCCGAACTTGACCCCGAACCCCAGTCAATGGGGACCCAAACTTTTGAGCACTAAAATGGCTCTAAAAAAGTAATGGAAAGGGCTAGAGGGCTGCAAATGACAGCAAAATGTTTTTAAGAGCATGGCAAGGACTCTGCAAACAAATGTGGATAGGGAAATAACTTAAAATAACATAAAATACATAAAAATAAAAAATAATAATCTTGATCTAGGAGGACGAGGTCCATATGGAGTAGGAGGTTGAGGTGGCGGTGGATGTGGTGGTGTAGGTGGAAGCGGCGGTGGAGGAGGACGAGGTAGCCAACACTGGTTTTTGTTTTTAATTTTATTTTTTTTAAATGAAAGGAAAAGGGGCATCATTTTGGTCCCCCTTTACCTCATGGGATGGGGACAGGGATTATAACTTGGTGTAGGCTAGTTATTAGCAGTCACAGGGTGAGGTAAAATTGTGGCTGGGGAAAGTTTAGTTGACCTTTATGACCTGGGGTTATTCAGCCGCTGTTCCCGCTCAAATTTCACTTTTGTGTTTTGCAAAGGGGAACAATGTATATATATATATATATATATATATATATATATATATATATATATATATATACGATTTGTTCTGTGTTTTAATGTTGTTCTGGATAATTTTAGTAAGTTGAATTTGTTTAATCTTACAACCTGGGTCGTAGTGACCGGGTTGTTTTCAGTGTTTTATAATATTGTTGAAAATCTTTTATCACGTTTGTTTAAATAAACAAATAATAAACGGCCGCGGCCTTAAAAATTTTACAACCACATGTTGTGTGGTGTCTCATTATTGTTAATTTATTATCTGTTATATATTAATAATCTAGGAAGTCCTGTCTACTATTCCATTAGGGTACACCCCAAAAGAATGAGAAAGATCAAAAATACAACAATGGCTGGGTAAGACCAGTATACATGTCTATTCTGCACAAGGTACGGACAAGGGCAAGTTCCGGCCATGTGCCCAATTTGGAAACCCAGAAGTTGAAGGGGGCAGACCCGTCATTCAGTACGTCTAGACGTGTGCACACATGCTGCTCCACCATGTTGGTGAAATGCTGCCTCCTGCTAGGACGTTCCATATCAGCTGGTGGTGCTGGTTATTGTGGCGTGTTGACAAAGCTTTTCCACATTTCGGCCATGCTAGCCCTGCCTTCTGAGGTGCTGGCTGTGCCCCGGCTCCATTGGCTACCTCTTCCTCCTTCTCTGCCTTCGCCTTGTGCTTCCACTGTGCCCCTGCTGTCAGGTGGGAATGCCACCAGCAGCACGTCTACCAGCGTACGCTTGTACGCGCGCATCTTACGATCACGATCCAGTGAGGGAATTAAGGACGGTACATTGTCCTTGTAACGGGGATCCAGCAGCATGGCCACCCAGTAATCAGCACAAGTTATAACGTGGGAAACTCAGTGGTCATTGTGGAGACACTGCAGCATGTAATCGTTCATGTATGCCAGGCTGCCCAGAAGCAACGAAAAGCTGTCCTCTGTGGGAGGTGTATCGTCTGTGTCCTCTGTATCCCCCCAGCCATGCACCAGTGATGGCCATGAGATGGTCTCGGGGCCACCCTGCTTTGAACATGGTTCCTCCTCCTCCATCTCTTTCTCCTCATCCTCCACCTCATCATCCTCCAGAACTGTGCCCTTGCTGGACAATTGTGTACCTGGTGTTTGTGGGTGTAGGAACCCATCCTCTGAGCCACTTGTGAATGACTGCCCTGAAAGCCTTGGAAATGATCCCTCTTCCTCCTCCTCCTCCTGTGCCACATCCTCTTCCATCATCGCTGGAATAGTTTTTTCAAGGAGGCATAGAAGTGGGATAGTAACGCTGAGAACGGCATCATCAGCACTGGCCATGTTAGTGGAGTACTCGAAACAGCGCAACAAGGCACACAGGTCTCGCATTGGAGGCCCAGTTATTGGTAGTGAAGTGGTGCTGTTCCGCAGAGCGACTCATGCGTGCGTGCTGCAGCTTAAACTCCACTATGGCCTGCTGCTGCTCGCACAGTCTGGCCAGCATGTGCAAGGTGGAGTTCCACCTTGTGGGCACGTCACATATGAGGCAGTGAGCGGGAAGGCCGAAGTTATGCTGCAGCGCTGACAGGCGAGCAGCAGCAGGGTGAGAACGCCGAACGTGCGCACAGGCGGCCCGCACTTTCTGCAGCATCTCTGACATATCGGGGTAATTTTTAAGGAACCTCTGCACCACCAAATTCAGCACATGCGCCATGCAAGGGATGTGCGTCAAACCGGCTAGGCCCAGAGCTGCTATGAGATTTTGCCCATTATCGCTCACCACCAGGCCGGGGTTGAGGCTCACTGGCACCAACCACTCATCGGTCTGTTGTTCAATGCCCCTCCACAACTCCTGCGCGGTGTGGGGTTTTTTCCCCCAAACAGGCAAGTTTTAAAACTGCCTGCTGTTGTTTACCCCTGTCTGTGCTGAAGTTGGTGGTGAAGGTGTTACGCTGTCCGGGTGAGGAGGCGGTAGAGGATGAGGAAGCGGAGTAGGAGGAGTTAGCAACAGGAGGCAAACTGAAGCGCCCTGCAATCCTCGGTGGTGGAAGGACATGCGCCAAACTGCTATCCACCTCAGGCCCAGCCGCCACTGCATTTACCCAGTGTGCTGTTAGAGAGATATAATGTCCCTGACCGTGCTTACTGGTCCATGTATCCGTAGTTAGGTGGACCTTGCCAGCATTTCAAAGGCCAGGAATTTTGAAATGCTGGCATTCAGGGCCAGGGATCACGGGTGGGTAGGGAGGTACTTCTTCTTCTGCTCCAGTGTTTGGGAGATAGAGAGCTGAACGCTTCCATGGGACATTGTGGAGATGGTTGGTGACCCAGGTGGTGGTGTTGCTGGCAGATCCCCTGTTTGCGGGGTGGCAGGTGCCACTGTCACTACAGAGATGGATGAAGAGGCCGAGACTGCAGAAGAAGAGGAAGCAGGAGGAGCCAGAGACCATGGCTTCTAAGGGCACACAAGTTAAACCCTTGTTGATTGGCTGCCCTGCAGCTTTTTTAAACGTGCCATTTAGTTGCCAAACACCGAACTCGATTCCGAACATACAGTAAAATGTTTGGGTTCGGGTCCGGGTACCAAATACCCTAAAGTCCGGTACAAAACCGAACTTTACAAATCGGGTTCGCTCAACCCTAAAAGTAAGGCTTTTAAATATGGAGGGCAGCCAGGGCAGTCACATTTTATCTTGATAGATTCTGCACTATCTGTTCTTTTTTGCTTCTGGTATTGGTAGGTTCTTGCTTCATGTCTGGAGATCCCGTCTCAAGCATTTCAATTTTATCCCTATTCACAAATACATTTTTCTAAATGGATAAAGCAATAATAGATCATTCATATATAAGTATTGAAGAAAATATGGAGAAGAGCATTTTAAACAGTAAAGATTAGACACGAACTTTACTTTGTTGCAGCTCTTTTCATCATAATCATTATCATTATCTCTCTAGGGATTAGATTTCGTCTCATTCACATTATTGGAGTTAAAGCTTAAGGGCACGGTCTGCTCACTAGAGTTGGACCGAACACCCTCCCGGTTCGGTTCATGCCAAAACTCTCGAACATCAAGAACATTTTGATTAGACATGAACATTGCTTTGTTGTGGCTCTTTTCATCATTATCTCTATAGCGATAAGAATTCCTCTCATTCAGAGGTAAAGAAGATCAAGGGCAAGGTCTGCTCACTATCCCTCACTCTCTCATCATAGTGCCAGTAGACACAGGTTGCGTTCTCACAGACATAGCTGGCTGTCTGGGAAGCAATGCTGGGCATGCGGCAGCCTGGCTCTTCAAGGCAACTTTGTTTTTGTAAGCTGTCTGTCCAAAGTCTCAAGAGAAAGAGAGACTGATAACACACAAGTGACGGTTATGATATATCTTACAGTAGAGCAGGGGTGTCAAACTCAATTTTATCGCGGGCCGCATCAGCATTATGGTTGTCCTCAAAGGGCCGGTTGTATCTCTAAGATTAGATGTCCAGAGCACCCTACGGCCCCTTACACCCTTACATGAGATGTCAAGAGCTTCCCCACCATCAGAAGTCCAGAGTCACCCACCCTTCCTTACATCACAATGCACCCCCTTACCTTGTGCTGCTGCCAGGAAAAAGATGCGGTGGATCTGGGAAGAAGTTTAGGGTCTGGAGGAGAACCAGGAGGGCTGGAGTCAGCTTCCAGAGTCTGCCTCTGCCTCCCCTGGTCTCAGCATTCAGCAAGGTGGTGTTGCAGCTGCACAGAGAGGTGCAGAATCTGTAGGAGAAGTTCTGCTCTCCTCTCTGCTGCTGAGCTGACTGCTGAGAAGGGGGGGGGGGATTTGGGAAAAGACAAGCCTTTCTGCAGCTGCACAGGGAAGTGCTGGATCTGGCAAAGGAGTTCTCTCCTCTCTGCTTCCGACTACTGAGACAAGGTGGGGGCAGAGAGACAAGGAAGGTGCTGCAGCTGCAGGAGAGGTGCGAGGGGCCACATGAAATGGCCGGGGGGGCCGCATTCGGCCCGCGGGCCTTGTCTTTGACACCTGTGCAGTAGAGCAACCAGTCAGGATTCGTTTGGGGATTGTCCCCTACAGCGTTTTTGGCTTTTCATTCATTTCTGGTAAGCAGCCACTCCTTACCTTCACTTCACATCTTGGGAGTCTTTGGGTCTGCGTGTCTTCTCTATTAGAAGCAATTTGGAAAGCATCACCTTCTCTGTTGCACATTTTTGGACTTATTCATTATTTTTGTTTGTATACTTTTTTTTTACTTATGGAATGTTTTTGAGGACTGTTTTTCTATCACAATTTTTAAATGAACTTGTGTCTCATTCATTTATGATAAGCGCTGCACATTGTTTTGTAAAGAAAAAAACGATCCATATCCCCAAACACCATAACACGGATAGGGAAGAACAAACACTGTGTAGCAAAGCACACTGTAGGACCTTGCTCGTGCAAATTTACAGGCAGTGGATCTGTGATGAACAGATATTAAATATGGCCTGCTCGCAAGGGCATGGAATGCATCAGACGTCACTAGGAGCAGCACTCACCGAGTGATATCAGAAACGTTATCCACAAGGTCCCTAGTGAACAAATACATAACAAAACATCAAATTTTATTTTTTGGATGGTTCAGTCTGCAAGGTAATGTCAGCAAAAAAGTTGCCACAGCAGGTCACAGACATGATATCTCTCCCTCCTTTCAGGCCTGAGGTAACATCTTAATTGCACTTAAAAACCACTTAGGACATCCATGGATGTCCTTGAGTTGAAGTGGTTATACCGGGATGATGCCTGCAGCTACAGGCATCATCCAGGCATCAAAACTTGCAGCCAGCGATTCTTTCTTAAGCAGAAGTGATTTGAGTGGCTGAGCGGCCATTGGATCACTTCTGCGGGCAGCTGAAGTGGGTCGCTGTGGCCAGCGAAGAAAGCTGCACTTAACAGAGAAAGAGGAACTGCTGTTGTTCCTTCCTCTCTGTGAAGGATTTCATCACTTCCGGTTTTGGCTTTTCGTTTGCCTGCCCATTAGTGGCCAGGAAAGCAGCCGATCAAGCTGATCTATGTCTGAACGGCTGCATTGGAGGCCTGAGGAGAGATTTGAGATCTAATAGACCCAGGGCCGGTGCTAGACTATTTTACGCCCTAGGCAAGACCAGCTACTTGCGCCCCCCCCCAAAAAAAAGGGAAGGGGTTAAAAACTTCTCTATGTCATACCCAGTTACCCTGATCCGATGGTACCTCCATGTTATGCTTTCATACCCAGTGACCCCCCATATTCCTCCATGTCACACTCGGGGACCCTAATGTCCCTCCGTGTCACACCCAGGGATGTTTTTCTATGTCACATCCTATATTCCTCCATGTCATGCTGTCATACACACTGACCCTGATGTTCCTCCATGTCACACCCAGGGACCCCTGTGTTCCTCCATGTCATGCTGTCATACTCAGTGACCCCAATGTTCCTCTATGTCAGACCCTGATGTTTTTCCATGTAACAGTTGGGGACCCTGATGTTCCTCCATGTCACACCTGGGGACCCTGATGTTCCTCCGTGTCACACTTGGGGACCCCAATCCCCCATGGCACACCCAGGGACCCCAATTCCTCATGGCACACCTTGTGACCCCTAACTCCTGTTACACCCGGTGACCCCTATCCTCCATGTCACACCTGGTGACTCTGATTCCCCATGGCACACCTGGTGACCCAAATTCCCTTTCATACCAGGGATGCTCCATGTAACACCCAGGGACCCCGATCCCCTGTTCTGGGGACACTAACTGGGCGGTATGAAGAGAGTGAAGAGAGTGGCCCCCACTCTGCCCTCCTTCACAGTGATCCTGCTTATTCCTTCTCCCAGGACACTCCTCTCCTGGACCACAGTGCTCACCACAGCTCCAACCGGCTCATGGTGGAGGGAAAAGCAGCAGTCAGAGAGCTCCGCATGTCCTTCATCACCAACCTCCTCAGACCATTCCGGTGCCTCGTCGCTTCTGCCCCAGTAAAGGTTCCGCCCTCCAGTGCCGAGCTCCAGCTTAGGTTCAGCTCTCCTCCGCTCCCTGCTTAATACCAAACCCAGGGAAATGAATGGCTGCCTACCAGCTCAGTGTAGAGAGTCACTTCCTGCCTGGGGTTAAGGCCATTCAGCTCCTGCTGAAGAGGATCATCATGCAGGCAGCACTCTGGTGGGCTCCATTCCTGCCTTTTGGGGCCCCTCCAACAGTGGTGGAAAGCCAGGGCCTGATAGTTCTGCCACTGCCCAAGACACCTGGCATCTTTCTCTGTCCCTTCTTCCTCCCCTACCGCCACCTCTCCCCTCAGCTCACAATAAACATTCATGATGGAGAGAGAGTGCCGACTCCTGGCTGCGCCCCTAGGTGGCAATGCGCCCTAGGCGGCTGACTAGTTTGCCTAGTGGAAGCACCGGCCATGAATAGACCCCAGATCTCTCCATAAAGGGGACCTGTCATGGCTCAAGCTGTCACAAGGGATGTTGTTCATCCCTTGTGATAGCAATGAAGGTAATAAAAAAAAACATCCCTGTTCCCTCGTGCTTACATGCAAATATGAGCACATACATAGCTCCTGCCGCATATGTAAACGATGATCACACCACACTTGTGATGTATCATAACAAATGTCAGCACAAGAGCAATAATTCTTGTTCCAGACCTCCTGTGTAACTCTAAACTTTGGAGAATTTTAAGTGCTGTAGTTAGGCGCCATTCTACGGGCGCATGCAAATTTTAAAGTGTGACATGTTAGGTATCTAGGAAAAGATAACTCAGTCACCGCACACCTTACCCAGTCCAAGTGGTTAGCCTGTGCACTGAATAGCATATGAGTCTAAGCCCCTGAAATGCAACCACAGTCAAGAATGTCACGTGTAATGTAGCAATAATGAGAATTGATAGACATTTTAGAGGCATGCATACACAGGTTCAAAAAATAAATAGGGACTAAAATAAATAAGTGAAACAATAAAAAAAAATAAAATGTTGCATAAAATCTGACATCTCTGCACCATGGTGTGAATGAGGACTAAAGGCTAATGGTAGAAATGTTTTTAATCCTGATCTGATGAAATGTGTATGAAAGGTAGGTGATACTTTCCTCAATACTGGTATAGACTATAATTCAAAAAACTGGTGGTCTCCAAACCGCGACCTGAGAGCCAGATGCAGGCCTTTGCCTGCTTTGGGTACTCGTGCAACCACTGATACCAAGAATGGGGCATAATTCCTCCCACTGACACCAATGAAGGGGCACGATCGCTCCCAAAGGACACCAATGATGGGGCACAGTTTCTCCCAATCACACCAACAGTGGGGCACAATTCCTCCCACTCGCACCGATAATGGGGCCTTATGACACCAACGATGGGGCCTGATTACAGCAACGATGGGGCACAACTCCTCCCACTGACATCATAGATAGGGGCATTGTTTTTCCCACTGATGTCGGGACCTTCTCTACTCCCAATGTCCACAGTCCTGCCCTCCTAAAGTCTGAAGGACAATACACTGGCCCTTTGTTTATAAAGTTTGGAGACCATTGGTCTATACCAACATGCAGAGGAATCACTCCATTGGAGATTTTTAAGGCAGCAATATGGTCATCTTATGGTACCACCTTGACACATGACAGGGTCAGTCCTGCTGCCCTTACCACCATGGACTTGGACATGGAGATCTGTGGTTCTCGCTTCTACTAATAATTAAACTCTATAGGTTATTTTTACCCTGTTTTTAGATTGTTATATCCTATCAGTATGATGCCATACATACAGGGCCGGATTAAGAGCATCAGGGGCTTGGTGCTGAGGATTTTGAAGGGCCTTAAGGGCCGTGCCTTGGCATGCACCCAGAGGAGGAAGGGTGCAGCCATGCATGCCTAATTCCACATGGGATGCTGTCTCTGAAGCCCATAAACACATCCATGCATCGGCAACTGTCCCTCCTTGTCTGGCCTTCGTGCTGTGTGGGGAGGTTCTGAGGGAGCTGCCTGGGGAAGCGAGCATAGAAGCCAGACTTCTGTGTTTACAAGTGACAGAAGAGCGGTAACAGTGAATATGGCCAACCCGGGGCCTATATAAAAGGTAGGGGCCTGGAGCTGCAGCTCCAATAGCCCCTACGTTAATCTGGCCCTGCATACATACTCTACATGCTAAGAAAGGACAATGACCAAAGGTAAGTATACAGTTTTCTGATTTGTATGTGTCTTTCAATATTTTATATTTCAGTATCTACTTTGTACTTTCTAAAGCTAGCTACACATGGATCAAAATTATACCAATTTAGCAGGGACTGACTGAATTTCGACCTACGTATGGGCACTATGGTTGTACAGAAGTCGATCTACTGATTGACTTCTGTACAACCACCCTGTTGAATTCTCCACGCTCAATCGGCGCTGCAGGGAGACAACGACACAGCAGGGAGGATTCCATCATCCACCTTGGGTGTGGATAGGAAGTCAGTTTTTTTTTAATTCAGCCCGCTCATCCATGGGCAGCCCAATACACTACTCTAATACCTACCAGTTACTCCAACAGACCTAGAAAGCACATTCACTAGTTTTATATCTACTCATATACTATATCTACCAATTTTAGGAATTTTTTTTTTTTTTTTTAAACAGAACTCCAGATACAAATAACAAGGGGAATAGCATGCTAAAAGATAAATATAACCAGATTTTTCTTCAATATTCACCTTCAGTCCAGAGATATCCCCCATAGTACCATTTTTTCTACCACTTGATGTCCTCCGTCAGATAGCCAGAATCATTCATCTCATTTCCCCTAAGCCCAGGTTGTCCTGCACCCTCCCCCATCTGTGAATGGACAGTGATATGAGAAGCAGCACAATGATGGTCTCGTCTCTCTGTCACTCTGTTCTCTCCTTCTGTCAGCACATGAACTGATACATGTACTGCTTTTTCCTCTCACACTCCAGTTCTGTAGTACAGAGACTGCAAGAGGCGGATAACAGGTCAGATTACACTGTACTTACACTGCTTGCATTTAAAATGATTACAGAGCTCCATAAGGCCTAGTTCACACCCATGCATTTTTTAGTGCATTTTCAGTTTTGCAGAAACACACTATAGTCCATTTAACATGGATTTCTATGGGTCGCGTTCACATCTGTGCATTTTAATGAAAGGGCCAGGGATTTATTTGGGGGTTTTTGGTTCCATAGACTCAATGGATCAAAAATGTGTACTGAAAAATGCTAAATGCACCTGGGATATGCAAACTGCAACCTGCATAGGTGTAAACCAGGTCTTAATCTGAGTCTTTTAATCTGCATAGAATTCAGTTTTAATATATATATATATATATACAGTGGGTACGGAAAGTTTTCAGACCCCCTTAAATTTTTCACTCTTTGTTATATTGCAGCCATTTGCTAAAATCATTTAAGTTCATTCTTCCTCCTCATGAATGTACACATAGCACCCCATACTGACAGAAAAACACAGAATTGTTGACATTGTTGAACATTTATTTAAAAAGAAAAACTGAAATATCACATGGTCCTAAGTATTCAGACCCTTTGCTGTGACACTCATATATTTAACTCAGGTGCTTTCCATTTCTTCTGATCATCCTTGAGATGGTTCTACACCTTCATTTGAGTCCAGCTGTGTTTGATTATACTGATTGGACTTGATTAGGAAAGCCACACACCTGTCTATATAAGACCTTCCAGATCACAATGCATGTCAGAGCAAATGAGAATCATGAGGTCAAAGGAACTGCCTGAAGAGCTCAGAGACAGAATTGTGGCAAGGCACAGATCTGGCCAAGGTTACAAAAAGATTTCTGCTGCACTTAAGGTTCCTAAGAGCACAGTGGCCTCCATAATCCTCAAATGGAAGACGTTTGGGACGACCAGAACCCTTCCTAGAGCTAGCCGTCCGGCCAAACTGAGCTATCGGGGGAGAAGAGCCTTGGTGAGAGAGGTAAAGAAGAACCCAAAGATCACTGTGGCTGAGCTCCAGAGATGCAGTCAGGAGATGGGAGAAAGTTGTAGAAAGTCAACCATCACTGCAGCCCTCCACCAGTCAGGGCTTTATGGCAGAGTGGCCCGACGGAAGCCTCTCCTCAGTGTAAGACACATGAAAGCCCGCATGGAGTTTGCTAAAAAAACACCTGAAGGACTCCAAGATGGTGAGAAATAAGATTCTCTGGTCTGATGAGACCAAAATAGAACTTTTTGGCCTTAATTCTAAGCGGTATGTGTGGAGAAAACCAGGCACTGCTCATCACCTGTCCAATACAGTCCCAACAGTGAAGCATGGTGGTGGCAGCATCATGCTGTGGGGGTGTTTTTCAGCTGCAGGGACAGGACGACTGGTTGCAATCGAGGGAAAGATGAATGCGGCCAAGTACAGGGATATCCTGGACAAAAATATTCTCCAGAGTGCTCTGGACCTCAGACTGGGCCGAAGGTTTACCTTCCAACAAGACAATGACCCTAAGCACACAGCTAAAATAACCAAGGAGTGGCTTCACAACAACTCCGTGACTGTTCTTGAATTGCCCAGCCAGAGCCCTGACTTAAACCCAATTGAGCATCTCTGGAGAGACCTAAAAATGGCTGTCCACCAACGTTTACCATCCAACCTGACAGAACTGGAGAGGATCTGCAAGGAGGAATGGCAGAGGATCCCCAAATCCAGGTGTGAAAGACTTGTTGCATCTTTCCCAAAAAGACTCCTGGCTGTATTAGATCAAAAGGGGGCTTCTACTAAATACTGAGCAAAGGGTCTGAATACTTAGGACCATGTGATATTTCAGTTTTTCTTTTTTAATAAATCTGCAACAATGTCAACAATTCTGTGTTTTTCTGTCAGTATGGGGTGCTATGTGTACATTCATGAGGAAGAAGAATGAACTTAAATGATTTTAGCAAATGGCTGCAATATAACAAAGAGTGAAAAATTTAAGGGGGTCTGAATACTTTCCGTACCCACTGTATTTATATATATATAATACATCTCGTTATATATATATATTTTTCACATTCCGCTATATAACATTCCCAATAAAAAAAAAGTAAAAATCTATTTTTTTTTCATCACTTTAGGCCAATTTGTATTCTGCTGCATATTTTTGGTATAAAAAACCCCCAATAAGTGTATTTTGATTGGTTTGCGCAAAAGTTATCGCGTCTACAAACTAGGGGAAAGATTTATGTCATTTTTATTTATTTATTTATTTATTTACTAGTAATGGCGGCGATCAGTGATTTTTAGTGGGACTTCGACATTGCAGCGGACAGATCGGACCTCTAACTGACATTTTTTAATTTTTTGGGGGGACCAGTGACATTACTACAGTAATCAGTGCTAAAAATATGCACTGTTACTGTAATAATGACACTGGCAGGGAAGGGGTTAACCAAGGGGTGATCAAAGGGTTAAATGTATGCGTAGGGGGTGTTTTCTAACTGTGAGGGGGGTGGGCTTGAGGAATCAACACAGATACCTGTGATCCTAAATAGGAGGATCATAGGTGCTCTGTACTGATTCCTGAGAGAACAACGCTCTGCTGTGTTTATAACAGCAGACCACTGTTCCCTCTTTACAACCCCTTTATTCAACCACATTACCTATATATGTAGAAAAAATAAGGTGAATATATATGCAGATAAAAAGAGAAAGATAATGATAATTTTCTATATATATATATATTTTTTTTTTTTCAGAATTGTCGCTCTTTTTTTTGTTTATAGCACAAAAAATAAAAAAATTGCACAGGTGAATAAATACCACCAAAAGCGAGATCTAATTGTGGGGAAAAAAAGGACATCAATTCCTTTAGGCACAGCGTCGCACAACCGCGCAATTGTCCATTAAAATAACGCAGTGCAGAATCGCAAAAAAAATGGCGTGGTCATTAAGGGGGTAAAACCTTCCAGCCCAGAAGTGGTTAAACAATGTGAATTGGCTTTTTCAGCACAGTAGATAAGGAGAGCCCGAATAAAAACAATTATAAAGAGCTGAGAGCTCCATCGGCTGGATGGAAACATATATTTGAACTTTTCAAGTACAATATTTCAAAGTTACCTGACTAAAAACATGAAAAAAGTTTGTATTTAACCACTTGCCGACCAGTCGCCGGCAGGTCGGCTCTGTCCCGTGAAACGACGCACATGTACGTCATTTCGTGGGAACGCTAGTAGGGGGGCGCCAATTGGCCACAGAGAGAGCCAATCAGCGGGTCCAGAGGCCGCGATTGCCGCCGGGAACCCGTGATTGCTCCCCGTGGAATGGCGGTCTGCCGTTGTAAACAGTGGCGGCTTGTGCATAGAGGGCGCCAGGGCGCCGCCCCCCCCCCCCCCACCCCTAAAAAAAAGAAAGAAAAAAAATTGCAAAACGAACAAATAAAGTTTTGAAAAAAAAAATGTGTTCGCCGCTACAGCGGCCTATGTGGTGGCTGTGGGGGGGGGGGGGGGGGGTTTACGACCCAGAAGAGGCGCCGATTGGCTGCCTTCTGGGGGCGTAACCTGGGCGCAAGTCATTGCGCTTGGACACCCCCACTTTCCTGATATCCTGACTGTGATTGGTCCAGTCTACAGCCTGGACCAATCATCATCCAGGACATCCCATGGCCCCATGCTGACCCCGCTGACGTCGCGTGCGTCAGTCACGCTGCCGCACCGACTGGAGTGGACACTGGACGCGGTGGACCGGCATTGCAGAGAGCGAAGCTGAGAGGAGACCGGAGAAGAGGAGAGGGAGAAGCCGCCGTGACTCACAGGGCTCCAGCATCCAGGTAAGTGCACTGCTCTGTCGGGCATGCACGCATAGCTCTGCATTGGGGAACATGTATACTGGTGGTCACTGGCTGCACTGGAGGAACGCACGCATAGCTCTGCATTGGGGAACATGTATACTGGTGGTCACTGGCTGCACTGGAGGCACGCACGCATAGCACTGCATTGGGGGACGTATACTGGTGGTCACTGGCTGCACTGGAGGCACGCACGCATAGCTCTGCATTGGGGGACGTATACTGGTGGTCACTGGCTGCACTGGAGGAACTATTTAGGAACACAGGTCTCTGTGTTCATGCAGCAAGCCCACCCCCCACACAGTTAGAAAGAGCATTTAACCCTTTGATCACACCTGGTGTTAACTCCTTCCCTGCCAGTGTTATTAGTACAGTAACAGTGCAAAAGTGTCAAAAATGTCAGTTAGGTGTCTGATCTGTCTCCCGCAATGTCGCAGTCCCGCTAAAAATCGCTGATCACCGTCATTACTAGTAAAAAAATAAATAAAAATAACATAAATCTTTCCCCTAGTTTGTAGACGCGATAACTTTTGCGCAAACCAATCAAAAAACGCTTATTGCAATTTTTTTTTAACAAAAATTTGTAGCAGAATACAAATTGGTCTAAAATTATGAAATTTTAATTTTTTTATTTCATTGGGAATGTTATATAGCAAAAAGTAAAAAATATAGTTTTTTTTTCTTTTTCAGAATTGTCGCACTTTTTTGTTTATAGCGCAAAAAATAAAAATCGCAGAGGTGATCAAACACCACCAAAAGAAAGCTCTATTTGTGGGTAAAAAGGACATCCATTTTTTTTGGGTACAACATCGCACGACCGCGCAATTATCAGTTAAAGTAACGCAGTGCCAAAATCGCAAAAAATGGCCTGCTTATTAAGTGGGAAATTCTTCCAGTCCAGAAGTGGTTAAACAACTGAATAAATGAAATATACTCAAAACCAATAAAAGTGTCTTTTAAAGAAACAATCTTCTGCAACCTAAAATGCAAAAATCAGAAAGTGAGGAATGATTAGGGGACAAGTCACCTCGTTCCTTCTAACTCAGCTGCGGCTGCTGATGTATGCGACCAATCATATGCTCCGGTACGGTCATGTAGCCATCTTGTCAGTTCCATGAAACATTTCTCTTGGAATTTTAATATAACAATTTTTTTGAAGAAACCGGAGCAGGCATAAAGATGGTGAATGATGGAACCAATGCTGATGTCAATCATAAATGTACCCTTAACATGACCTGCAGGGATAATACAGATTCAGATGTTATTTTCCCAGAAGATTTTACTGCCAATAAAGAGATTTCATAACAATTGGCATTTAATGACACTGCTAGGTGAATATAGCTTTAAAAACTTGTTCCCCACCAATATTTGATATGGTCATGGGATTCCCTGCTAGGCCCAGCCACCATTATATGTCACATTATCTTCCATATATGTCACATTATCTTCCGTTATATGTCACATTATCTTCCATTATATGTCACATTATCTTTCATTATATGTCACATTATCTTCCATTATATGTCACATTATCTTTCATTATATATCACATTATCTTTCATTATATGTCACATTATCTTCCATTATATGTCACATTATCTTCCATATATGTCACATTATCTTCCATTATATATCACATTATCTTCCATACTGTATATGTCACATTATCTTCCATTATATGTCACATTATCTTCCATTATATGACACATTACCTTGCCAGATGAGCAAGGTGCTGAGATGTAGTGAAGGTAAGGGGAGTATAAAGAGGTCAGGGGGCACAGTCACTTTGCTCTACATTTGTTATGATCTTTTGTTATGCTCCATTCACACTTGCCCGATTTCAAAATTGTGCAATTTCCATTGTGACTTTACAGTGTGACTTAATGGGACTTTGATGCCACTTTGGGTATGCTACTTTGGGCAAGTGCAACTTTGGCTTTGACCATGTGACTGTGTGCTCTACAAAGTCACACACACACACACACACACACACACATATATATATATATATATATATATATATATATATATATATATATATATATATAATTTTAAGGTTAACATGGAAGTCTATGGCCCTCATGTCGCATGAAAGTCAGACCAAAGTAGTGCAGGAACTACTTTAATGTCGCTGTGACTTTAAGGCCTCATGCCTACGGGACGTTAAAAAAAAAAAAAAAAAAAAAGCTGCAAAGCCAGTACTGACACCAGGAAAAAGCAGCTGTAAAAACACGCTTTTAGTAGCGTTTTGCATTGGTGCTAATGCACATTTTGCCGCATTTAATTACGTTAGCGTTAAGCAGTGTTTTTCTGCCCTCTTCTATTTCCTAAAAGCAGCCGGAAAAAATGCCCTGTATGCACGAGGCTTAAATCACACAAATATGAACTGTACTCATTGAAAAAACATGGGGTGCAACTTGTCATGTGACTTTGGGGTGCAAAGTTGCATGACAACTCGTACAAGTGTAAACTGGGCCTTAAAGTATGATAATGTTTGTAAATTAACCTTTTGCAAGCAAATACATAAAAAGTGATAATATGACTAGGAGTGACACATTCACCAAAGAAAACAAAAAAAAAACAGTCATATAATTTGGACTCCATCGTCGGTAATCTTCTCTTCTTTCCCCTCACCCCCCCCCTTCTACCTTCTACTTTCTACTGTCCTCCCCCCCCCCCCCCCGTATCTTACCCATCCTGTTCTAACTGCTGGAAAAGGGAAGGTACAGTGGGCAGACAAAGATGTTCAGCACTTTACTTTCTTATGTTCCAAAGCCAAGTCACACATGACTAGTTTCACAATGGGCCTCATATAGAAAATTCTGTGCCTTTACTTACTGTAAGCCTATAGGCCTTTTTTTCTCTCTAGTTTTGCATATGGCTCTAACAACTATGTGCGGCCTTATTTTGTTCACCTGTGTTTTAGTTATATTTAAATGTAACTACTGTTCTCTTCTACTGTATCGCTTTCCGTGTTTCAATAAATTTATATTTGTAAAAAAAAGAAAAACTGTCATAGGAAATACATTATCATTTGTTATTGTCTCATCATGATGTGGTACCAGTTTATATGGAAGAGCCCTGGGGCCATCATAAAAAAATTTCAAAGATTTCTAAGTTTGAAAATATATATATATTTTTTTTTTCAGATTTCTGAGTTTGAAAATCAGAATCATGAGATTAAAAGTCAGAATTCTGACTTTCAAAGTCAGAATTCTGACTTTTAATCTCAGAATTCTGACTTTTAATCTCAGAATTGTGTTTAATAAATTTTAGCATGGTCCAAACTTGTAATCTCAGAATTCTGACTTTCAAACTCAGAATTCTGTAAAAAAAAAATATATATTTTTTTAAACTCAGAAATCTTTGAAATTTTTTTTATGATGGTCCCAGGGTTCTTCCATAAGTTTATGATCCTCTTTTAAAATATTTTTTTTAGATCAGCCTGCCACTGTTCATCTCTCCACCTCACGTTGGAGTTCTCCATTCCTTGATTGTGCCATTGGATGGAATAAATGGCACAGAGGATTCATCTTGAAGTTGTTGTTTGCCTCCCAAGACAGCTTTTCACAATTAAAATTTTTGAAAAGCCCACTGGAGAAGTTTTTAAAAATAATTTCTAGAACCCAACCTTGATTGGTAATTGTCTAAATCCTTATCCTGGACTTGCTTACACCAGGAACATTAATTACCCAAAAGTAGACCTCATTCAACCAATTATACAACATCAGAGGGCGATTGTCTGCTCCAGAGGAAGCCCCATTTTTTGTGTTAATTGTTGTTATTTAATTACAAATTGAATTTAATTTTATATAATTATGTATACATTAATTTTAATATCCATCATATATATAAAATCTCAATCAAATCTATTTAAATTGCAACTTGTAACACAACAAAATGTGGAAAAGTTCAAAGTGACGTGAATAACTTTTTCTATAGAAATAGCTTGATTTTTGAGCCAGAAATAAAGCATTCTCCTGCTACCAGCAATGGGAAACTATGAAGACAGAGCTATGGGAACCACCACCACTGTGAGTGATATCCTTAGATTTATTACCAAAATTTGTCTTTTTTGTTAAATATATCAATATATTCTGTACATACCGCTGCTGAGCTGATTGTAAATATTCGCCATTGGAAATTTTAAAGTATCATCTGCAAAGACCATGTCCTCCTTATTAGAGAAATATGAATCCAGATGATTTCTGGTATCCATTCCATGTACATGATAGAGTTTATGTGTTGTGGAATCCATTGTCCTGCAATGCTGAACTTCACCTTATTGATTTCTGCTTTCAACTAAACTTTAATGTTGGAGTTCTATTTATATTCAGTTGAAAGAAGGTTGGTACATTTTAATTCAATATAATTGTAAATATATTTACAAAGCAGCCATGGGAACAGAGCTGACTGAGCTTTGATTGCCACCCGAGTTTGCAAATATTTAACCACTTTACGACCAGGCCTTTTTCTGACACATGTTGTTTACAAGTGAAAACCCGTATTTTTTGCTAGAAAATTACTCAGAACCCCCAAACATTTTATATATATATATATATATATATATATATATATATATATATTTTTTTTTTTTAGCATAGACACCAGAAGATAAAATGGCAGTCATTGCAATATTTTATATCAAACTGTATTTGCGCAGCGGTCTTTCAAATGCAATTTTTTTTAAAAAAAAATAAACTTTAATGAGTTCAAAAAAACAAATAAAAACAGTAAATTTATCCCATTTTTTTTTTGTATAATGTGAAAAATGATGTTATGCCGAGTAAATAGATACATAACCTGTCATGCTGTAAAATTTCACACGCTCGTGGAATGCTGACAAACTGTGGCACTTGAAAATCTCTATAGGCAATGCTTTCAAAATGTTTACAGGTTACCTGTTTAGAGTTACAAAGGAAGCTGTGTGCTAAAATGATTGCTCTCACTCTAACAATCGAGGCGATACCTCACATGCGTGGTGTGAACAGCGCTTACATATGCTGGCGCAACTAACATATGTGTTTCCTTCTGCGCGCGAGCACGGAGGGATGGGGCACCTACTTTTTTTTTTTTTCCTATTTTACTTTTTATTTTTTATTTTTGCACTGTCCCTTTATTTATTTATTTTTTTTATCGCTTTTATTCCTATTACAGGGAATGTAAACATTCCTTGTAATAGAAATAAGCATGACAGGTCCTCTTTATTAAGAGATCAGGGGTCAAAAAGAATCAAGATCTTTCATTTACCTTTAAAAGCAAAAGAAAAAAAACATTTTTGCCACTTTGACTTAAAAAAAAAATGCAGAGGGATTAGAATGCTTGGCAGTTTTTATTGCAGTCTGTGCCGACCTTAGAGAGATTTACCCTCTCTATTTGTCCTGTTTACCATTATCATTGGAAGTGAAAGTAAAAGAAAATCCTTATTGGGGGTTTTTTTGGTGCCTCAAGCCAAGTCAAGAGTGGGACTTTATGGGCAGGTAGATGCAAGTATTGATGTGTAGGTATACAATATATATAATAAATAAATATATACAAAGAATAATCAAAAATATATGGTTCCACAAAAAGATGAAGAAATCAAAAACAATAATTTATTTACAAAAATAATTTTCCAAATATATTGGATAACATAATGGTGAGTATAGTGCTTGGGGTAAGGAGCCCAAGTGTGAGAAGGTAGAAAAAAGGTTGATTCCAAGGAATCAGTGACAATAGTGCAAAAGGTGACAAGTTTTGGGATTTTTTGGGGTGTATTTCAGTAGATGTTAAAAGGACTAGGTGTCCTCCCAAAAAGGTCCCAGTTTGCTGACACGTTTCGGCTCACAGGCCTTTTTCAAAGCTTAAGTGTCACTCAGAGTTTGTTCTGTGAAAAACAAAGTTGTATTTCAGTTTATTTTGGGGCCTTATTTTAACCATAGGTAAAATACAAAAAATGAGTAGAAGATTATTTCCACATACATTAATGGTGCTGGCGGCTAGTGCGTCAGGGTCCCCTATCCTTATTATGGTCACAGCGGGATCAAGTTCTGCGCAAAGACCTGGGATAGGTGTGGATGAAGAGACAGGGTAATCATTGGATACTGTGTGTCCAAATATATATCTTTGAAGTATATTTTATGTATTTTAAGGTTTATTATAAAGGTTTTTGACCACTTACAGTTGCGGAGGTTAGTACGTGCTTCCTCATTGGGGGGGGGGGGTTTGGTTATTCCTCCCTCTGACCGTGCCAATTGCCTGGTCTACAATGTATAGTAATAAGGTGGTCTGTTACATGGCTTTCATTGAACTTCCCAGTTAAGTGAAAAAGTGCTTGCAACAGTATACATGGTGACTTGTAGTTGAATTTTTATTTATGAATAGGGGTTCCCCTATGTAACTTACATTTGCATGGTCTTTAATAAGGCAGAGTGGTTCATCCGGTCAGCGCAGGTAATGTCCGTCTCCTTCCTCCTGTTAAGGAGAAGTGAGAGCTGACTGTTGATCCCCGGCCTTTTAAGGCGTCCGCACATGCGCAGTAGGTTCTGCATGTGGGACGGCTTAGACTCCGAGCGTGACGTGGCGTCTTATGTAGTAACCTGCGCTTGTCGGATGCGCGCGCAGGTTGCCACGGCCCGTTGTGAAGGACGCTCTCTGGCCGCCAGCACGGAAGAAGGTACCCTCCTTCCCATGATTGGGATTGATGGGTCCCGGGCCGCCCCTACATCGGAGTGTAGGGGCTACCCGTGCTGGGTGTGACTCGAAGGAAGGTGGTGGGCCGATCTGTACCGCCGACAGCCATAGTCTATGTACGTGGAGTATCGCAATATGGGTTGGATGACAAAAAATGGGTCTTTTTTATAGATTAAACAGAGTAAACTAAACAAACATGAAAAAAGGATCATGTAAATGCAAATATGGATAAGGTAAAATGAAACAATACACAAGGGTAAATAGAAATAGAAAATGATTTAAAGCAGTAGGCTATATTGATCCCACTTGGGGGTGCCTGATGGATCAGCACGGAGCAGTCTAGGCATCTGGACATTCCAGGGTCGTTCCAGGGCCATGCCCAGCAGGGTAAGGTATCACTGATTGGTATGTCAGTCCAGAGATAGTGAGGACCGGTGTATAAGACATATTGAGAGTTCAAATAAAATCGGTCAATCTATGGGTATCGGATATGGAGTGGGATGGATGGATGGTGTGTTCATCTTAGGATTTAATTACCATAATCAATATAGCGGCTGTAAGATTTAGGACACAGCATATAGAGATATATAGATATATGTTAGTGGCTGTTGGTCCAGAGATGATTAAGAATTGATTGTTGATGAAAAAAGGAAAAGTTTTTAAGGAAAGATTTTTGATTTTTTAATCTGTCTTTCCTGACGAAAAACCCTCCAAAAACGGACGAAAACTCTCGTTCTCGTTTAGTCCAGGTGGTTTTGTGGCTTGGAGACGTCTTATTCACCTCATCTCCATTTGTAGCAACCGTTTGTTCCAGTCCCCCCCTCTACACGGTATGTGTATCCTTTCCAGGGCTGTGAATATTACTTTTGGCATTATGTTTTTGTGGTATTGTGCAACGTGTCTGCCGAGGGGTACGTAAAAATTACACATCTCCATACTGTTTATGTGCTGATTTACGCGTTTGCCGAATTCTTGTTTCGTTTTACCTATGTAGTAGGATTCGCATTGGCATCTCATAATATAAACCACCCCTTTTGTCCGACAGTTGACAAAATGTCGGGGTATAAAGAGGTCTCCGTTGGGGAGTGTTAAGTTTGTACATTTCTTGATAACGTTACACTGTCCACAATTTCCACAGGGGAATGTGCCCTTCTGTTTGCAGGGGTCTTTTCTGGATTCCTTGTACTCACTGTGTGTGAGTAGCTGTTTCATGGATCCCGCTTTCCTATATGTAATCTGGGGATTTTCAGGTATGAAGGGTTGTATCATGGAATCCTCCCTAAGAATCTGCCAATGCTTGGCTATGATGTTTTTTATTTTGGGGTGGTCGTTGGTAAATCTCATAATGACCCTTGTTATGTTTTCTGATTCATCGGATGTCTGTTTCTTTTTCTTTTTGAATAGAATGTCCTGTCTCTCTTGTTTCTTGACTCTATTGAAGGCTTTACGCAGGGTTGTCTTTGTGTAACCCCTTTTCCTCAGTCTGGCTGTGAGTGCATCAGCTTCTCTCTGAAAATCCTGTTCTTTGGTGCAGTTCCTCTTTAGCCTGAGAAATTGGCTGTATGGGATTGCACTTTTAAGTGAGGAGGGATGAAAACTGGATGCATGTATGCATGTAATATGGAATTACCTGCTGTTTCCTTGCGCAATAAGGTGGTTTTGAGCGATCCGTTTTTGTCTTTTATGATCCACGTATCTAAGAATGGAATTTTTTCTTTGTCATAACTCATGGTAAAGAACATGTTGTACGAGTTTCGATTCATAGCTTGAAGGCATTCTTTTATCATATTTTCCGAACCCGTCCAAATAATAAAAATATCGGCTATGAATATTTGCCAGACAATGATATTGCTGGCAAAGATGCTGTTTTCCTCTTGGGCAAGAAATTCCTGTTCCCACGCTCCAAGGTATGTGTTCGCATAGGACGGGGCACAACTTGTGCCCATTGCGACACCGCAGACCTGTAAATAATATGTGCCATTGAAGACAAAAAAGTTGTTGTTGAGGATGTAATCCAACATCATGATTATGAAGGAATTGAAGTTATAATCATATCCACTCTGTTCTTCTAAAGTTCTTCTAATAATTTCCATTCCTTTTTTATGTGGGATGTTGTTGTAGAGTGCTTCAACGTCGATGGTTACTAAGAACGCATCGTCTGGTATAGTTATACCATCCAAAATTTGGAGGAGGTGTCCTGTATCTCTGGTATATGAAGGAAGTTTTGTTACATGCGGCCTTAAGTATGCGTCGATGACCTTGCTGGTGTTCTCCGTTAAGTTACCATTCCCTGAAATGATGGGTCTACCGGGGGGGTTGTTTTTATCCTTATGAATTTTCGGTAAGGCGTAAAAAGTCGGAGTTCTAGAGTGTTTGGTCCTTATATATTGCCAGAGTGATTCTGATATCATCCCTTTGTTTCTTGCTCCGTCTATTTTCTTGTAGAAATCTTCTTTGTATGTTTCTACCATGATAGGCATTATCTTTTTGTAGCACTGAGTGTTATCCAAGATCTTCTGACACATGGTTTTATAATCGTGGTTGTCCATTAATACAATGTTCCCCCCCTTATCGGAGGGTTTTATTGTTATGGATTCGTTTTTCTTCAAGTTTAGTAGGGCTGTTCTTTGATCTTTTGTGAGATTTTGTGGTGTCCTCTTTCCCTGTAGTTTCTCTAAATCCTTAGTTGTCTCTCTCACAAAGAGGGCAATTGAGGGGTTCTCATTAAGAGAGGGGAAAATGTGGGATTTTTTCTTAAAAATGGGGCCTTTGGTTCCTTTTGGATCTTCTACCTCTTCGTTTTCACTTTCAACGTGTGTGTCTTCATCTAGCCAATCATCTATAGCTCCTTCTTCGAGTAGCAGGTTGAGATCTCTTATGGCCCTGAATTCAGCTGCTGTTAGACTGGTTGGAGGTATTTCGGTAGATGTTGATTTCCTGTTGTATTTAACCTTAAGGAGTAGGTTCCTCGCAAATAGATTAATGTCTTTAATAATTTCAAAGGTGTCAGTCCCCCTGTTGGCACAGAATGAGAGTCCTAAGGATAGTACTTCCCTTTCCGCTTTTGTTAAAACATGTGTAGATAAATTGATGATTGTCAATCCCTCATATTCCATGACTTCATTTTGTGTTATTTTTTCACTTGTTTCGTGTTCTGTTTCCCGCCTAAAAAAGGCCTCTGTGATCTCGGATTGTCGTCTTTTTGTTGTTGTGATCGCGTGAACATTTTGGGGTATTTTTTCGGGGCTGTAGCACCTTCATCAGGGAAAGCATTTTCTGGTCTGTTTTGCTCCTCTGTATCTTGTGAAGATTGATCATCATTATCATCAGTTGGTTGTGGGTTCTCAGGAGGCTTATTTTGGCCCCTGCGTCGCAGGGGTTGTTGTTTATCTTGTCCCGACGTGTATGCTGATGAGTCAGACGAGTATTGGGGGCCAGGGTTCCTTTGTGCTCTGTACATGGTTCTCCTGTTCTGTCTGTTGTTCGTCCATCTATAGGCACGATTCTGTGTAAAGGCATTTTTATCTCGCCAATACTTACGTTCCTTTTTCTTCAACATCTCCTTACTGAACTCTTCAATATGTTCTTTTAGTCTTCTCTCCTGTTCACTATATAGTGGTACACTTCTGAGGGGGTTGAGTTTTTCATATATCTGTTTTATCTCTATGTCTAGGTTTTCCATTTGTCGTAGGTATTCTGTTTGTAGAAGGATCATCAATTTTTTGGAGCACTCATTAAGGATCTCTTCCCAATCTTTTTTCATCATGGCTGAGATGTTGTCCATGGTCGGGAATATCTGGATTCTGAGTCCAACTGGATTAATATTTTCTGTCACATATCTTTCAAAGCTCTTTATATGCCAGAATAGAGCCGACTTCCGTTCTAAATGTCTTTTTAATGTGTTAAATAATGCTGAAATGTCAGATTCCTGTTGCTCATTACCCTGGAAGCTCTTCTGGATATCCAGCATCAGGCTGCTCCATCCATCTCCAATCAGGTTCCCCGTGGGTGGGTCCTCCCTTTCGGGAGCACTCATTTTCTCTTCACTTGCAGTGAGAGATTATGGACTCAGTGTTAGTCTGGGTTACCTATTCCCCTGTGACTCAAGATCACAACAAGGATGGTAAAAATCCCAGGTTCCTGAGCCCTTGTATTAGAAATAAAAAATAGGGTCCTGCTGTATTAACCCTAGTATATAAACAAAAAGTTGGGTGTGCAGATCAAAAGAAATGGAGGCAGTGGATGTGTTATCCATCCGAACAATAGGTGAAGGGGGGAGTTATTTCTTTTGTGCACAAGGTAAGTAAGTGTTGCCACCGTCCCTAAAGTATATTGGGGGTTTTTTTGGTGCCTCAAGCCAAGTCAAGAGTGGGACTTTATGGGCAGGTAGATGCAAGTATTGATGTGTAGGTATACAATATATATAATAAATAAATATATACAAAGAATAATCAAAAATATATGGTTCCACAAAAAGATGAAGAAATCAAAAACAATAATTTATTTACAAAAATAATTTTCCAAATATATTGGATAACATAATGGTGAGTATAGTGCTTGGGGTAAGGAGCCCAAGTGTGAGAAGGTAGAAAAAAGGTTGATTCCAAGGAATCAGTGACAATAGTGCAAAAGGTGACAAGTTTTGGGATTTTTTGGGGTGTATTTCAGTAGATGTTAAAAGGACTAGGTGTCCTCCCAAAAAGGTCCCAGTTTGCTGACGCGTTTCGGCTCACAGGCCTTTTTCAAAGCTTAAGTGTCACTCAGAGTTTGTTCTGTGAAAAACAAAGTTGTATTTCAGTTTATTTTGGGGCCTTATTTTAACCATAGGTAAAATACAAAAAATGAGTAGAAGATTATTTCCACATACATTAATGGTGCTGGCGGCTAGTGCGTCAGGGTCCCCTATCCTTATTATGGTCACAGCGGGATCAAGTTCTGCGCAAAGACCTGGGATAGGTGTGGATGAAGAGACAGGGTAATCATTGGATACTGTGTGTCCAAATATATATCTTTGAAGTATATTTTATGTATTTTAAGGTTTATTATAAAGGTTTTTGACCACTTACAGTTGCGGAGGTTAGTACGTGCTTTCTCATTGGGGGGGGGGGGTTTTGGTTATTCCTCCCTCTGACCGTGTAGGGGCGGCCCGGGACCCATCAATCCCAATCATGGGAAGGAGGGTACCTTCTTCCGTGCTGGCGGCCAGAGAGCGTCCTTCACAACGGGCCGTGGCAACCTGCGCGCGCATCCGACAAGCGCAGGTTACTACATAAGACGCCACGTCACGCTCGGAGTCTAAGCCGTCCCACATGCAGAACCTACTGCGCATGTGCGGACGCCTTAAAAGGCCGGGGATCAACAGTCAGCTCTCACTTCTCCTTAACAGGAGGAAGGAGACGGACATTACCTGCGCTGACCGGATGAACCACTCTGCCTTATTAAAGACCATGCAAATGTAAGTTACATAGGGGAACCCCTATTCATAAATAAAAATTCAACTACAAGTCACCATGTATACTGTTGCAAGCACTTTTTCACTTAACTGGGAAGTTCAATGAAAGCCATGTAACAGACCACCTTATTACTATACATTGTAGACCAGGCAATTGGCACGGTCAGAGGGAGGAATAACCAAAACCCCCCCCCCCAATGAGGAAGCACGTACTAACCTCCGCAACTGTAAGTGGTCAAAAACCTTTATAATAAACCTTAAAATACATAAAATATACTTCAAAGATATATATTTGGACACACAGTATCCAATGATTACCCTGTCTCTTCATCCACACCTATCCCAGGTCTTTGCGCAGAACTTGATCCCGCTGTGACCATAATAAGGATAGGGGACCCTGACGCACTAGCCGCCAGCACCATTAATGTATGTGGAAATAATCTTCTACTCATTTTTTGTATTTTACCTATGGTTAAAATAAGGCCCCAAAATAAACTGAAATACAACTTTGTTTTTCACAGAACAAACTCTGAGTGACACTTAAGCTTTGAAAAAGGCCTGTGAGCCGAAACGCGTCAGAAAACTGGGACCTTTTTGGGAGGACACCTAGTCCTTTTAACATCTACTGAAATACACCCCAAAAAATCCCAAAACTTGTCACCTTTTGCACTATTGTCACTGATTCCTTGGAATCAACCTTTTTTCTACCTTCTCACACTTGGGCTCCTTACCCCAAGCACTATACTCACCATTATGTTATCCAATATATTTGGAAAATTATTTTTGTAAATAAATTATTGTTTTTGATTTCTTCATCTTTTTGTGGAACCATATATTTTTGATTATTCTTTGTATATATTTATTTATTATATATATTGTATACCTACACATCAATACTTGCATCTACCTGCCCATAAAGTCCCACTCTTGACTTGGCTTGAGGCACCAAAAAACCCCCAATATACTTTAGGGACGGTGGCAACACTTACTTACCTTGTGCACAAAAGAAATAACTCCCCCCTTCAGTAAAAGAAAACCCCCCATTTTGGGTTGTCAAGTAATAGAGGGGGAATTTTCTAATAGGGACACTAGTTCTGGTGACCTGGGGTTCCCCAAGGAATTCCCTTAAGGGATTTCTTCTCCCTTCATGTTTGGCTATGGGACAGGAAGTGAAGGGAAATATCCTCAATGGAACATAGATAGCAAAAAAATAAATAAATTAGATGGGGTTATAACCCTCCCTTGTTCTAACTAAAATGAAAAAAAAAGTTTTGCCTATAGGTCTACTTTAACCACTTGCCGACCGCCGCAAGTAAATTTACTGCGGCGGTCAGCCCCTCACAGGCAAAGTGACGTTAATTAACGTCACTAGCCTGGGAGGGTCTGGGGAGCGAGCGCGCGCCGCCGGAGGCACGCTCCCGCTCCCGCGCGGTCACGGACCCCCCCGCACGTGTGACCGGCGGACCCGATGTCCGCCGGTCACTCGGCGATCGTCGGGGGAGAGGGAGAAAGTCAGGCAGCTTGTGTAAACAAGCCACCTGTCATTCTCCTCGGTGTAAAAACACTGATCACACGGTTCTACTATGTAGAACCGTTGATCAGTGTCCTTACACCTCAAGCCACAGCAAATCACAGTAAGAATCACGCCCCTAGGGACACACACAGCCCCTCCCTCTCAAATAAAGTTAACCCCTTCGCTACCAGTGTATTTTTACAGTAACAGTGCATATTTATAGCACTGATTACTGTAGAAATGTCACTGGTAACCCCAAAAGTGTCAAAAATGTCAGTCAAGGGTCCGATCTGTCCGCCCCAATGTCACAGTACCGCAAAAAAAATCGCAGATCGCCGCCATTACGCGTTAAAAAAAAACAACAAAAATGACAAAAATCTTTCCCTTTGTTAGTAAACGCGATAACTTTTGCGCAAACCAATAAAAATACGCTTTTTGCGATTTTTTTTTACCAAACATATGTAGCATAAAACAAATTGGCCGAAAATGTTAAAAAATTTTGATTTTTAAATTTTTTGGGGGGGAATTTCATATAAAAAAATGTGAAAAATATTGTTATTTTTGCAAAATTTACGCTCTTTTTTTGTTTATAGCGCAAAAAGTAAAAAGCGCACAGGTGATCAAATACCACCAAAAGAAAGCTCTGTTTGTGGGAAAAAAAGGACGTCCAATTTTTTTAGGTACAGTGTCGCACGACCGCGCAATTGTCCGTTAAAGTCACGCAGTGCCGAATCGCAAAATACCCCCTGGTCGTTTAGCAGCCAAATCCTCCGGGGCTTAAGTGGTTAAGCCTGAGAACTGGAAGTGACGTCGGAAGGTCGCTCCAAGGGCATTGAGTAGAATGGGGGGATACCTATGCCTAGCTATGGGCCGCATTAGATTGGTTCCGGGCTTACTGACGGCTCTGGTAAAGGGGCACCTCTCTCGTCACCTATAAAAGTGAGTAAGTGGCGAATTCACCGCCAGGAGTACTTTTATCTACAAGCCGGCCACCTAAGGGAAAAAATTATACCGGGCTTATGGGAGCAACTAGCAGGTATTTAACATCAAATTAATGACGTACATTCTCAGTTTGGTGGTGGGCAAGAGGAAGTACAGCCAAAGCTCGTTCAGGCTGTACTTCTTCTATGGATCACAGGAGGAGTGCAGTTCGTTCAGCACTCCTGTGACCCTCTTTCAGCAGACTGAAGCCCGCTGTTGGCTGACGTCATAGAGCCGGTCCAGGCTCTGGCAAGATCGTGACAATGAAGTCACGATCTGCGTACATGCCTGGACAGGCACCCGGCTTAGCCTCCCAGTGAACTGCTGATAACCTAGCTGGACGGTCCCCTCCCCTTCACAGCCCAGCACTCCACTGAGCGAGGTAAAAGCAGTGAAGAGAGTGGTGACCAACAGTCAGCCGCTCTCTGCTCCTAGAGTCCTGAGAACCGAGTGATAAGCAGTGTTTGATCGCTTGGTTCTCAGTGTTAGAGCCGGCGGGAGACAAATGCTGCATCCACCTAGGTAAGTATTATTTCGGGTAATAAAAAAGTCTTACTTCTCTTTTAAAGTGGAGGAAGAAGTTATTACAGAAAAGAAAATAAAATAAAAAAAAACCTGATAAGGTTTGTGGTGCTTACCTGTCTCTTTGCACTGTTTATAGAGTATCAGCACTATGTCTCCCTACAGGTCTGAAATCTGCGCAGACATTTAAAGTGGAACTTCATGTTAAAAATGAAAAAAATGGGCAAACTGTCAGGATTATTAATGCTGAAGAGACATACTTTGTCTCTTCTGCATTAAAGTTACTTACTTGACAGTTCCACCCAGCCAGTGAAAGTGGCCAGTGATCGATAACTGAAACCTGGCCACCCAAGGATGTTAGCAATCGGCGAGAAGCTCTGGGATGTCACATCACTGGACTGAAGGAGAGTATAGTTCCACTTATTCTATCCTGGCTGACTGATAGAGTTGGGCGAACAGTCAAGCTGAGCAAAAGTTCAGGGAAAACCCATTTTGCAGGGTGGTTGGTGGGATGTTCACCTGCCGAGCACCCTACAGTTGCTGCGTGCTGCACAGTGCATTCTAAGCCCTGACTGGACAAAGCTTTGCTCAATCAGAGCACAGTGAATAGCTGGTTGTTAAGGAGCAGGCCAGGAAGCCGGCCGTGGCGTCCTTAACAACTGATGAGTGATCAGCTGTCAATGGGCTTCCCCACGACAGCAAAAAAAAAAAACATCGCCGGCAATAGAAAAATGTTTATAAAAATGGTGTTGAGCCCCCCCAATCCATACCAGGCCTGTTGGATCTGTTATGGACTTAAGGGGATCCCCACGCCAAAAATAAAAAAAACAATTAGCGTGGGGCCCCCCAAAATCCAAACCAGACCCTAATCTGAGCATGCAGCCTGGCAAGGCAGGAAAGGGGTGGGACAAGCAAACGCCCCCCTTAACCATATCAGGATACATGCCCTCACAATATGGGGGGTGCTTTGGGGCAGGGGGGCTGTGCCCCTCACACCCCAAAGAACCTTGTCCCCATGTTGATGAAGACAAGGGCCTCTTCCCCATATACCTGGGCTGTTGTTGTGGGGATCTGCGGGCAGGGGGCTTATCAGAATCTGGAAGCCCCATTTAACAAAATGAAATTATAACATTTTTCATGTTCCACTTTACAGACAGACTAAGGGTCCCCCCCCCCCCCCGGCACTATATTTAAAGGAATTTTTCATATCCTTGCTCCTGTAAAAACTATATTTAAAAAAAAACAAACATTTTTGCATTGATACATGTCCTCCAGGGCGGTACCAGGGACACCATTTCCTTTTTATGGCCAATAACTTGCATATAAGTCTTCAAAACCTTGGATTTTTCAAGTACGGGTCCCATAGACTTTAATACGGTTTGCGATTCTGGTCCAAGCTATTTACATGTTCGGGGGTTCTGGTATGTACCAAACTGGGGGCTGTTTGGCCTAACTCTACTTACTGATGAGGTTTGGGTTTCATCTCTTGCATGCTCCGTACTACATTACACTGTTGGAAATAGAAACCCCCCACCCCCCACAATATTTTGTGAAATCTCAGAAAAAATTTTTTTCCCAATAAATGGATGTAATGGTGTACGCTACATGAGCGAGATGAGGCTTAAACATCATCTGCCCGATCTTGCATATATGCAATACATAATTATACATAATTACACTCATCTGCTCATAAAAAAAAGGAATCTCCTACCTTCCCAAGATCATACGAGATCTAAATGTTTAGAAGTAAGATCTCCCTGCAAGGCACTGCTGACAGTCTTCCCAGGGGATACCTGTGAGGCCCTGGCTTTCTCACCAATACCTCTGAAGACCTGGAAATAGAAAACATCAAAATGTAAGTACACATTCCACAATTCCCCCCTGGGCAACATCTGCAACACATGGTCACTTGGTGGATCAACAAGGGCCTTTACAGGATAGCTCATATTATAGATCATAGAGGAATTAGAAAATACTCTTATTTTCTGGAGACTTTACAAATGCCCCAGTCAGAGACATTTAGACTGTGTCGAGATCAGGGTGATATTACCACACAGGCTTTTTATGAAAATAAATGTTTGAGTGGCCCGGGGAAGAGCGGGAGTATATCAGAGTTGTACACTCTGTTTGTGGATCAGAGTTCTAAATTCTCTTACCAACTAGCTTGGGTGGCAGATCTGGGGGAGACTATAGATGAGGACATCTGGTTCCAGTGGTGCACAAGGGAATTTTAAATTCTTCCCTGGTGGAGGCGAATTACCCACACGATTAGCAAAAATCTACCCGGATGCATCACCTCTCTGTTTCAGGGGCTGCGGCCAGGAAGGAAGCATGCTCCACATTTGGTGGACATGCCCAAAAGTAAAATTACCCCATCAGTAGTTTTTTTTGATCTATCGAGTGAGTTACCAAAAAATCTTAGGACTCTCATCTTCTTTATCTTCATAGCAGCTAAGATCATCATAGCGAGAGTATGGAAAACTCCTCCGTTAAACCTAGCAATAGTGAAAAACAAAATCTCTTTGATTCTATTAAATGAAAAATTGGCTAGCATCCTTCGTGACCAACAACATCTCTTTGAAAAGGTCTGGAATCCCTGAATCAGATACCTTCAATCCCCATGGCGGGGGGGGGGGGGGGGTATGTGGTCTGGAGTGTGGGGATTGGTGGTAAATCTTCTTTCTTCTGTTCTTTCTTTTATCTTCTTATATACAGTATCTCACAAAAGTGAGTACACCCCTCACATTTTTGTAAATGTTTTAATATATCTTTCCATGTGACAACACTGAAGAAATGTCACTTTGCTACAATGTAAAGTAGTGAGTGTACAGCTTGTATAACAGTGTCAATTTGCTGTCCCCTGGAAATAACTCAACACACAGCCATTAATGTCTAAACCGCTGGCAACAAAAGTGAGTACACCCCTAAGTAAAAATGTTCAAATTGGGCCCAATTAGCCATTTTCCCTCCTCTGTGTCACATGACTCGTTAGTGCTACAAGGTCTAAGGTGTAAATGGGGAGCAGGTGTGTTAAATTTGGTGTTATCGCTCTCACTCTCTCATACTGGTCACTGAAAGTTCAACATGGCATCTCATGGCAATGAACTCTCTAAGTATCTGAAAAAAAGAATTGTTGCTCTACATAAAGATGACCTAGGCTATAAAAAGATTGCCATGACCCTGAAACTGAGCTGCAGCATGGTGGCCAAGACCATACAGCGGTTTAACAGGACAGGTTCCACTCAGAACAGACCTCGCCATGGTCGACCAAAGAGGTTGAGTGCACGTTATCAGCCTCATATCCAGAGGTTGTGTTTGGGAAATAGACGTATGAATGCTGCCAGCATTGCTGCAGAGGTTGAATGGGTGGGGGGTCAGCCTGTCAGTGCTTAGACCATACGCCGCACACTGCATCAAATTAGTCTGCATGGCTGTCATCCCAGAAGGAAGCCTCTTCTAAAGATGATGCACAAGAAAGCCGGCAAACAGTTTGCTAAAGACAAGCAGACTAAGGACATGAATTACTGGAACCATGTCCTCTGGTCTGAAGAGACCAAGATAAACTTATTTGGTTCAGATGGTGTCAAGCGTGTGGTGGCAACCAGGTGAGGAGTACAAAGACAAGTGTATCTTGCCTACAGTCAAGCATGGTGGTGGGAGTGTCATGGTCTGGGGCTACATGAGTACTGCTGGCACTGGGGAGCTACAGTTGAGGGAATCATGAATACCAACATGTACTGTGACATACTGAAGTAGAGCATGATATCCTCCCTTCGGCTGGGCAGCAGGGCAGTATTCCAACAGGATAATGACCCCAAACACACCTCTAAAACGACCACTGCCTTGCTAAAAAAGCTGAGGGTAAAGGTAATGGACTGCCAAAGAATTTCTTGGTGGAAGGTGGAGGAGCGCAAGGTCTCTAACATCCACCAGTTTCGGGATGTCGTCATGGAGGAATGGAAGAGGACTCTAGTGGCAACCTGTGAAGCTCTGGTGTACGGGTGAACTCCATGCCCAAGAGAGTTAAGGCAGTGCTTGAAAATAATGGTGACCACACAAAATATTGACTCTTTGGTCCAGGGGTGTTGCTAGGTGGGAAAAAAGACCAGGGGCTTCAACCCGAAGGTAAATTTGATAACCCCTCTCACATTTTAAAGTAAGTCCCACCCAAGCTCCTTCCACATTTAAAAGTAAGTACTGCCCAAGCTCCATCCAATGCCCCCCCTCACCCCTGCCCAATGCCCCACCATTAAAACCTATATTTAAGACGGCAGTAATCTAATGCAGGGAGCAGGATAGAATATAAATCTGGGCACACACACACACACCCCTTTGTGCACACATCAAAACACACTGGCAGAAGAGAAAAGCCAGACTCAAGTAAAAAAATATGCATACACAGCTGTATGTTTATTATACTTAACACAAAGTAATCAACAGCCAATACTCATATTAGCATCAAACCAAAGAGGAATTTGGTAATAATTATATTTTAGAAAATCCACACTCTGTCAGCCTGTCAGGCAATATTTAAGACACTTTTTATAACACTTATTTAATAACACGTAACAGGGGTTTATTCTCTAAACGCCAATTTAAAGCAAAAACGATTCAAAATGCGCAATGAGGCAAAAATAGTCAATATGGAGAAATCCTCCAACTCACCTGTAGCCATAGCTTGGCAATTTTAGCTTTATCTTTGCCATTTGGAATTTGCTTCACTACAAATTGGAGTTTAGGGGCGTGTCCAAGGTGGCCACTGGAGCTGCTGCTAAGTGAGGGAGCTCTGTGAGGATCGCCGCTATTTACCCGGTCCCTGCACTTATTAACCCTGCTAACCTGCTCTGCTGCCCCGGGGGGAAGTCATGATGGTGATGCGCCGCAGTTCCCGCTCTTCTCACTCCTCCAAGCCCGGTAAAAAGTCCTCCTCTTCTGGCGCGCACAAGGCCCTTCCCCCCACCCAGCCCAGCAGGAGACGGACAACTTTGCCGCACTCATGCTGGCGATTACCACCTGCCAAGCTACCCTGATGGGTAAGATCGATTCCCTGCAATCCGACATTGGCCTCCTGCGGAGGGACATGGACAAGTTCCGCACCCGCATGTCGGAGGTGGAGCGCAGGGTTGGGGAGTCGGAGGACATCCTGCATGACCACGCTGCCACCCTCCACACCCTTACGATCAAGGTGAAGGGCCTGGAATCGAGGGCGGAAGATGCTGAAAATCGAAACAGGAGGAACAACCTCCAGGTCGTGGGCCTTCCCAAGGGCGCCGAGGCCCCAGACCCGACGTCCTTTACAGAATGTTTCCTGCGTGCCCTCCTCCCGCAGGCCCAGTTTTCACCTTTTTTCGTGGTGGAGAGAGCCCACAGAATGCCTGCAGCCCATGGACCTCCGGGCTCCCCACCGCGCACGTTCATTTTCCGGCTTCTCAACTTCAGGGACAGGGATCTGGTCTTGAGGGAGGCTAAGAAATTGGATGCTCTCCACTTTGAGGCTGCCAAGATCATGATCTTCCCCGACTACTCGGTGGACACGCAGCTGCTCCGGCGCTCCTTTGACCATGCTAAACTGGATCTGAGGAACAGGAAGATAAAATATAGTATGCTCTTCCCTGCCAGCTTGCGGGTGCAAGATGGGGAATCTGTACGGTTTTTCACCTCGCCGGAAGACGCCTCGCACTGGATTGAAACCTACCTAGGACCTGACATCTCTACTGCGGCCTTCTCCTGTGATCTATTGTCCGGCCTGTTGCTCTTGGACCCCAGGCCGGTTTCTTCCTTTTGGTGAGCGGAGGCCTGCTCCACAGGCCCTGCTGATGGTACTTTCCAGTATGGTTCCTTTGCATCCCTTCGGTTCTGCTTCGGCTCTCTTACATCTGGATTTACCTAGCATTGTTCCTACCTGTTTGTAACTGCACCCAAGATTTGTGCGCCCGGAATACTTCGGTAAACACTTTCCTGCAGGGACCACTTACCCAGTGTTTCCCATCCTACATGGCGATCCACATGTGGGCCTTGACTCTAGAACTTGGCCTTCCATCACCCTTCGGGGTGCCACTGTTCACTCCTCCGTATGGCAGTTGCCAACCTGTTTTGGGGATGTAAGGCACACCCAGGTTTCTGGGGTTGCGTGGGGTGGGGGGGTTTGTTTTCTATGTTTTTTTCTGCTGGGGTTTATTATGTTCTTTTGGCTATATTATGCATCACTGGGGCAACAGATGGCTTCTGGGATGCTCTCGTGTGCTGCGAGCTGCCCTCTATTGCCGCCACTGATCTCTGGTGCTGTTGGCTACGATTGTATGTTGCTCTGGGGACCTGGGTGGAGATCCGGGCCCTTTCGTTATTTTCATTCTTGTTGTCATGGCTCCTCTAACCATTGTCTCCTGGAATGTCCGGGGTCTTAACTCCAAATTTAAAAGGTCTCTCATGTTTGACTTTTTTAAAAAATACCACCCGCATATTTGCATCCTACAGGAAACCCACCTCGTGGGTAGTAAATTGCTCGCACTTAAGAAACCCTAGGAGGGCTCCCATTACCACTCCACTTACTCCTCCTACTCGAGAGGTGTTAGTATCCTCATTCACAAGTCGATTTTAAAGTGAAGATTGAAGTGAAGACAGGATGGGGATGGACCCTGCGGTGGACTCCCCCCTCTCTCGTTGGGCTGATGTGTACGGCCTTTGGGACGTGTGGAGGTGGAAGCACCCTCGAGAGAGGCAGTTCACCTGCCACTCCGCCACCCATGCCACCCTCTCCCGCATAGATCTTATATGGGTCAGCAATCCCCTTCTAGCACTCATCCTTGAGGCCTCCATCCAAGTTTGGAACGGACGCGCCCTTTGGGCCTTGCCTATGGCGGCTGTCCCGGTTCTGGGTGACGGATGAGAGGGTGGCCCCGAGGGTGACATCTGATCTCCTAGACTTTTGGATCCATAATAAGGGCATGGCAGACTCGGCTACGACCTGGGATGCTTTCAAGGCCTATGCTAGGGGTCAGTACCAATTGGCTATAGGGAGGACCTGGAAGGAGTCTTCTCTGGCGCTGGAGGAATTGGAGTCTACAGTGAAACATCAGGAGGCAGATTATGTGGCCACCGGCGATAAAGGGATTTATAGTGCCCTGACTGCTACCTATAAAGAAATCACCCTTCCCTGCACGATCTCCTGTAAAAAATTAGTCTTGTCGCAGTCCCACCGTATCTTCTAACAAGGCGAGCGGGCGGGTAGACTCTTGGCGTGGTTGTCTAGGGAACACGCATATACCCCATGTTAGAGATCTAGGGGGCTATTTATGTTCTGACCCTGCTCAGATTAATACCTGCTTTGCCGAATTCTATGCCAGCCTCTACTCCTCCCGGGTGGACTATACCTCGGATGATCTAACCTCCTATCTATCCCTCATTGATTTCCCTGAACTTTTCCTCCGGAACTGCGAGACGTTTAGAGACCCCTTTTACACGCAAAGAAATTCAACAGGTGATAGGCTCCCTACAAACATCCAAAACTCCTGGCCCAGACGGACTCCCATCTGAGTTCTTTAAGCCAACGAGGACGTTCTCCTCTCCCACTTTCGTGGCCTGGTGAATGAGGTGGCCGATCTGGGCTCTCTTCCCCAGTCCATGTCCGAGGCAGTGATTGTGGTTGTGCCTAAGCCCGGTAAGGACCCTGCATTGTGTGGCTCCTACAGACCGATTTCTTTAATCAACGTGGATGCCAAGATATTTGCCAAACTCCTAGCTAATCGCCTGAACTCGGTGATTCTCTCTCTGGTTCATGGCGACCAAATTGGATTTATGCCGGCAAAGGGCACGGACATTAATCTCCGCTGTCTCTTTACCAACCTAGCACATGCTAGTGCCTCTGATTCTGGGGGGTTGGTGGCCTCGCTGGACACAGAGAAGGCCTTTGACTCCGTGGAGTGGGGCTTTCTCTGGCAGGCACTATGCTGTTTTGGTGTGGGCTCCAAATTCATTTAGTGGATCCAGCTCCTCTACAGCAACCCTACTGCCAGGGTGCGGACAAATGGTGTCCTCTCCCCTCTCTTTGCACTGGGGAGAGGGACCAGGCAGGTCCTTGCCATTCTAATTAGAGCTCTCCCCTTGATTGCGGGAATCCCGGTAGGTCCCCTCCTTGAAAAAATTTCCCTTTATGCAGACGATACTCTACTCTACCTTCCGGATGCGGAGAACTCCCTCAAAACTGCACTGGAGAGTGGAGACTATAGATCAGTTTAGTAGATTCTCTGGGGTTAGGATTAACTGGAATAAGTTGCTGCTGTTCTCGCTGTCTTCAAGGCTGCCGCCCTCTTTACCTTCCCTTCCATTGTCCTGGGTCCCGAAATTTAGGTATCTGGGGATTGAAGTGTCACAGGACCTCTCTTCCTACCTGACGGACAATTTATATCCCATACTTCACCAACTTACACTCCGATGTCAGGCTTGGAAGACCCTCCCGATCTCCCCTGTGGGTAGAATCATTCTTCCTCCCAAAGTTTTTATACGTCTTTCGCAATACCCCAGTCCCCATTCCCTTGTCCTTCTTCTGCAAGTTGGACACAGTGGTGATGTCCTTTATTTTGTCGGGTTCCATCCCCCGTATTGCAAAAATTACTCTTCAACTACCATTATCCCAAGGGGGTCTGGCATTGCCATCGTTCCGATACTACTACTGGGCGGTGGTCTTGGTGACGGTGAGATGGTGGTTTGCCCAAACCCGCTCTAACCCTGCAGTTACCCTTGAGGCAGCCATACTGGGCTCCTACTCAGCACTGAGTAACCTGGTATTTAGAGGGCTGAAGGTCCACCCTGATATGACAGCGCCGATGCGCACCACGGTTATGGTTTGGAGACAGGTGTCGGAGGCGTTCTCTGATCGCGGTGACATCTCTCCCCACATTCCACTCTGGGGTAACCCCCGTCTGCCCCACTTCCATTCCATGCCTGATCCGGCTCTTTGGGCCAGGTATGGAATCAAGAAGCTTGACCATATCATACCTGACGGTAGACTAAGTTCTTTCGATGAACACAAAATAGCTTTTGATCTACCCCCCTCAATGTTCTTTCGCTTTCTGCAGCTCCGCCACGCTTATTCCAAGCAATTCCCGATAAGGTAGAACGCTTTCTCATCTCTAAGAATGCAGATAGATTGCTCTCTCCCCTCTACCTTAGGATCTCGACCTCTGATCCAACAACCTTGACCCGACTCCTCAGCGCCTGGCAGGAGGATGTTCCTTCTCTAACGTTGGAGGACTGGGAGGAAGGCCTGAAGTCCTACATTCTGCTGGTCATATCGGCTAGAGATCAATATACCCAACTCCGATTCCTCCACAGGGTCTACTACACCCCGCAAAAATTGGCCCGGATTTATCCAACTAGGTCTGATAGGTTCCCCAAATGCCAGTCTGCCCTAGGTTCCTTTATTCATGTGGTCTGGGCGTGCCCTCTGATCCAAGATTTCTGGAGGGCGGTTGCAGGAGAGTTGTCCTCAATTACGAATCTAGTTGTCCCTCTAGACCCTAAAGTCCCTCTCCTAGGTATCGATGAAGCTCTCCCCTCCGGTAAATGTGCTAAACTTCTTACATTTTATGCTACCTTTTATGCTTGGAAAGTTATACTTACCCATTGGAAGACAGCCGATCCACCTACTATATCTCACTGGAAAAAGTTGGTTGACTCAGTTCTACCACTCTATAAGATTACCTATATGTCTAGAAAATGTCCCAAAAATTTTGACAAAATCTGGGAGCCCTGGGTGACTGGCTGATCCTTTTCCGGGCTCGCTCGTTTTCACCCTCCCGGCTCTATACCTTTGTCTTACCTGCCCCCCCCTCAAATCCCACCTTTACGGCATTCTCTCCTTCCAAGCTGAGTTCTCCACCTCTGAGTACCACAGAGATTCAGTAGATTGGAAGAAGAGGATACTGTAAAAAAACTGGATTTTTGTCCTACCGTAAAATCCTTTTCTCTGAGGTTCACTGACAGACACAGTTTCAAGTCTTCAGACCAGTGGGATGTCCCAAAGTAGTGTCAACATGAGGGGTGGGAAAAAACATAGCAAACACAGAATTCCCAACAACGGCTAAATGAATAAATAAATAAATGAATAAAAGAATGCAGGCAAAGATCCTCATGGCTCACTAAGAGGCCTTTCAAAAAAATTAGATTTTATTTAAAAAATAAAATTTTTATTCAGTAAAAACTTAGATAAATATGTACACATAATAGAAACAGCTCAACAGCAGGTTGCGTTAACATTATGTTCATAACACATATTTAAAGGCAGGACATTGTATTTGTATAGCCCCTCACATGTGTTAATAAGGAATTTCAAAAAAGAAAATGCTTTAAAAACAATAAAGACCTATAGCCTATAATTTTTTGCTTTCTGTGCTTTCCTGTCTCAACTTAGTAATTACAAATACTCTTTCTGAAAGAGTATAACAGTGGCAAAAGGAAGCAATTCCCTGGAATTGGTATGAGGAAAAATGTCAGTAGTGTCACTGGAAGGAAACAATTCCTTGTTGCTGGTGTCACAATAAGGAAAAATCATCCCTGGCAGTGTGACCATAAGGGAAAAAATGTCCCCGTGTCAGTAATGTCAATCGAAGGAAAAAAAGTTTCGGTTGTAATGATGTCACTGCAAGTGAAAAATGTCCCTGTGACAGCGATGTCACTGGAAGTAAAAAAATGTCCCTGTGTCAGTGGTGTCACTGGAAGTGAAAAATGTCCCTGTGTCAGTGGTGTCATTGGAAGTAAAAAATGTCTCTGTGTCAGTGGTGTCACTGAAAGAAAAAAAAAATAATTGCCTCTCTGTCTTTGGTTTCAATCTGAAGATAACGAGTATGGCATTTGCCGACAACATCTCCCTCACTGCTAGAGGTCATTCCACATTTAACAGATAAATGCTACCGACAGGCTGCTGTAAAACTTCTATTACCCTAGGTAACCACTAGTGTCTTCACACTATTCTACTCCAGTCCACACCAATGTCTTCATACCCCAATGCGTTTAAAACCCACTCAGTAGACTTTGTTTGCCAGTTACTTGCATTACACCTCTTTGAGTACCCTCAGACCAAGCAAGGACAACATTTTTTAAATATTTACTTAGGAAAGTGAAAAAGGGCAATTACAAAGTCCAAAATTCAAAGGCATAATTCTTACCTAATTCCCCAACTCTAGATTCAGGCTGTAACACAGAGTCCATCAGAGGCATTCATCCAGTGGCTGGGGTCTTCGGGACGAACCCTGGGTTCTAATGACTTTACATCCAGGTAGTAGTAGGCGACATTCTTCTGCTCCTCGAAGGTGTCATTCTTTGTCTCACTCCCTTACAGGCATCGGTCTTAGCTCTCTACTAGGGTTTTTTCAGGAACATACTGTTAGGGAGAACCAAATCCCAAACCGCACGACCCATCCCCAGTTCCGGACCACTTTGCCTTATTTATATCATGGGATTAGTAGGCTGGGCCCAGAAAGAACCCAACAAAAGACCAAAGAACCAGGAAAGGCATTAACTCCTACCCTCTCGTCTGGGACAGCACCTGACTGGCTATTTTTAAACCTGCTTACATGTTGCAAAAAGGAAAGGGGGGCCAGTTAAAGGGGGCAGGTCCAAGGTGATACAGTGTGGCATGACGCTGTAGGAGTGCGGCTGGTGGAGTAGCTGTATCAGCAAGTGAGTCACTTGTACTGAAGAGGTGTGTTCTCAGAGTTCAGGAATGTGCTGCATGCAGAGTTCAAGGTTCAGGAGTGTGCTATATACAGAGTACAGAGATCAAGAGTGTGCTGCATGGAGTGTGCAGAGTTCAGAAGTGCACTATGTACAGAGTGAAGGTCTCCGGAGTGCGCTACTTATAGAGTGCATGAGTGTGCTATGTATAAAGTGCAGGGTTCAGAAGTGTGCTATGTACAGAGTGCAGAGATCAGGAGTTAGCTGCATGCATACCTCCCAACTTTCATACCTAAGAATGAGGGACATTTGAGGGCAGCAAATAGTTGGAGTGGCTGAACTTCACAGTGGGAGGGGCTTAAAGGGCACAGTTAAACCAACCCCAGGCTTGGATATGTGCTGGGGGGAGCTTTGGGAAGAGAGAAGACTTGTGCTAGAAGATGGGGTGGGGAGTGGGGGTATTTTGGAAGGGGAGAGCCTGTGCGGATATATTCTGGGGGTGCCTTAGCTGGGGTGTGTTTTTGAAAAGTGGATGGCTGCGCTGGACTGACTTGCTCGATAGAGGGTCTGTGAGTTGATGGTAGGTGAGAGAGGGCCACTTGGGGAAATTAACTCCCAATTAATCTGGCCCGACTGGATGAAAAAAGGCAGTGGACCTTTGTTAAGGGGTCTGGGCTGCTACCTTAAGATACAGCCTAGTGGTCGTTACCAAAATTTCTAGTGGTAGTCGGTTAAAGGAGTGCCCAAAATCAGCAATAAGAATCCCACTTAGATCAAAAGATCGTCGTTTTATTGGTAGCAGAACATGTTAACGACAACGCATTTCGGGGGAACAGAGACTCCCCCTTCTTCAGGGCATAAATGTTGTCATTTAGCTGGGATGTGGACTTGTGCTAGAAGGTGGGGGATAGGGAATATGTGATGAGTGGGCACTTTGGGAGGGCAGTGGACTTGTGCTAGGAGGTAGGGTGGAAATGTAATGGGGGGTTGCTTTGAGAGGAAAGAGGACTTGTGCTAGAATGTGAGGTGAAGGGGTCAGATATGTGCTGGCAGGGGGGGGGTGGAGGCGCTTTTTGAGGGAAATAGACTTGTGCTAGAAGGTGGGGGGTGGGCAGATATGCGAGGAGGGCTCTTTGGGAGGGAAGAGGATTTGTGCTAGAAGGTGGGGTGGGTGTAGATTTCAAGGAGTGGTTATTTACCATCCTTAGTTGGCTGACTACAACTTGATTTGAAGGGTGATCCATTCATCCATCCCAGAAGGGATTTATCCCTAAAGCTCTGTCAGACCTTCTGTTACAGAGGTCTATGCTTCCGGTAAGAGCCTTTGATAGCCTCCTTTGGTGCTGTGTACAACATTGAGGGTTAGAGGCACATGATCGCTGTGATTGTTGCTAGAATGCTAGGTGCACAATTAGAGCATGTTTGTTTCATGCAGTACTGCACTTGGTTGTTCTTTCATCATCTATGAATTCTCATAAACTTCTTCAATCACCCACAGTATTTACATTTATTTATATTTTATGAACTTTCCAAATCACTTATTTATTATTATATTACACTTAACTTTATATAAATATTGTACTTTATATTTATTTTTTGGTTGTGGTAGTAGTTATATTATATGTTTTATTGAATTTATAGTAATAATTTGGCAGCGCAACACATACAGAAAGACACACAGGCATTCTCTTACACACACTCCCAAAACTCAGTGGCAAGTAGCTGAAATTCAGAGTTCTCTGATCAGCAAAAGGTAGGCGGGGCCAGGATTTTGTTTTGCTGCCTGCGTTGAGTGGCCAGTCTCCACCTCCAGTCTTCACCTTCAATCAGTAGCAGGTGGGTGTGGCTTGGAGTTTCCCTATCTGTTCTGATGTTTGCCAGCCCAGAGCCCACATTCGTGAGTTCTGTTCCATAAGCAGTGTGTGGTATGTCTGGGCTCCCTGCAGGAGGGGGAGGTGCAGGAGACCTTCCCTAGTGATTGGCTAGGGCACGGGAGATGCGATTGAGGTTCCCTGGTGATCAGCATACCTCTGTGAAATGCATGCAATAATGGAGCCGTGCATTCCAGCACTGGCTGCGGGACTTAAGCCAGATTTACTTGCAATCCCTAGACAGTCCCGGCAAATCCAGGACAGTTGGGGGGTATGTGCATACAGAGTGTAGGGATCAGGAGTGCGCTACATACAGAATACAGTGTTCAAAAATTGCTGTAACTGACTATAAAGTATGAACTGAAATTAGGCTTGGATTTGTTATGGATCTAAATTTGCTAGTACATGAAACACTCCCTTCCCCCAAGACTGACAATGCTGCTGTTCAAATGAGCCCCCTGTGCGCCTTCATCCGGAGTGGGGGAACTTTAATACAGGAGGTGTGTTATTGGCCAGATCACTAGGTGAAAACAGAGGGAAAATGCCTAAAAAAAAAGAAAACAAATGCAGCCATAACATCTAAGGACTGGTAAGCTTCAATATATTACATTTTTTATTTTGGATTTATTACCGCTTTAATTAATTCATACATACAACTGCTGGATATAAAGTATAATGAATATTCATCATTTGAAGCTTCAAAAAATTGTCTCCAAAGACCATTATTTTTTTGTCAGAGAAGAAGAATTCAAAGGAACTTTTAACATCAAATCCATGGATGTGGTAGAATTTTTGGCACAGAATCAATCTTGTGATGTTGACAGGGTGAGCTTCGCTTCTTTTGTTTAAACTTTACTATGTACTTATCATTCAGTATATATTTATTTTTGATCAGCTAGGTAAACTCATTTTAACGTTGTTATTAAATTCGCAGGCCGGTCACAGGGAATTCAGCTGACAGAGCTGTGAGCTATGATTACCAAGTCCTTTTTTTTTTTTAATAAAAAAACCTTTGTAATTCAACTCACTATTCATTATTATCTATTTTATTCTAGACTATGTGAAGGTAACTTGTATTATTATTTAGTCTATGTTATGTAAATTGTTCAACATGTTCAAAATTTCAGAACAAAAGACAGTACCTCAGTAAAGCAATAAAAAAACTTACTGGAGACCGGTGTCCTTCTTTATCATCACGCTACAGATAGAGTTAGTAATAACTAATTATACAGTAATAAAATATATGAAAATATGAAAAACTTTTTTAAGTTTGGATAGAGTAAGGAAGGGTTAGGCCCTTTGTGAAGTTTTTATTGCTGTCTGTGCCCCTGCTGGGAATATTTATAAATAGGGGGCTATTCGTCCTGGTGACCGTTGTCCCTGAGACAGCCAATGGATGAAGGAAAATCCTTCAAAAGGGGAAACCTGGTCCTATGACAACTCTTTAAGATTCGCAAAAGATTTCCTTTTCTTGTTACATCAGGAAGTGAAGAAAAACCTCTCCAGCTAGACCCAGACAGTAAAAATACTTTGATAAGGGTTTTACCCATCTCTATCCAAAAAAAATCTTCGCTTTCCATACTCTTTACCTATAAAAGAATTTTAAAATTAAAAAAATATAAGTATATAATAACACAAGAGATCCAAGTCACCTCTCATGGTAATATTTACTTAGCAGCCATTGCCAAAGTGTGTGTAGACAGGAAGTGGCTTTAAATGGGCTACAGGAGATCAACAGCACCATGTAAGCAGGAGTTCCCTTTTACTGTGTGACCACTGTCCTCAGAAGATGTGTCCTCTGTGTTTGCCCAGCCCTGTCCCTTCATATAGTGGGAAGGGGAGCTAATGTGGTTTCCCATCTGACACAGGAGGAGTCTTTCATCTGGAGGAGGGAAGGAGAGGCTTTCTCAGTTTAGCACATCCTCCTGCCTGCATGCCTGAGCTAAGAGCAGATGAAATCCAAGAAGTAAATGCTACACGAATCATCTGCCTTACTCAAGATGGCCATGACTAGAATTGCTAGGGGGGTGTTTTTCAAAAGGATTTCTCAACAAAATAAAACATGAAGGCATTTATAGATGGGTGCGTTTGGTTTGCTTTTGGTGTGAGGCCAGGTAGCCGGAGCGCTGTGTGTGAGGGCAGGAAATGGGAGATGAGCGGTGGTGCATGGGAGCAAAAGGAGTGAGAGCGGAGGCTGTGTGTGGCTATGGGAGAGGATCACTGGAGCTGGGACTGTGAGTGTGTTGGGGGCTCTACTGTCATTGTGAATAATGTGGACTGTGAGTATCTGGGAGCACTGTGCATAACGAGGGCTGTGAGTAACTGGAAGCATTGTGAATTGCTGGAAGCATTCCGAGTACTAAGGGTTGTTTGAACCTGGTTGCATTGAAAGGACTGAGGTCTGTGAGTATCTGGGGCATTGGGAGTAACTGGGAGAACTGGAGTACTGATGGCTGTAACTTGGAGTATTGTGAGTAACTTGAAGCTTTGCAGGTAACTTGGAGAACTGTGAGTACTTTGGAGTACAGTTAGTCAATTATAACTGTGATATTTGGGGGAGATAGCTCCAAGGGATCACATGCACAAGCCGGGTAAACGTAATCAAGAAGTGTTTTATTCTCTTCAAAACAGAAATAAAGCTTCCAGCAGCCAACAGTCCAGAAAATAGGTATAACTTAAAAGTCCGCTTAACTTCAGCATAAAATGGAAATTATAAAACAATACCAGCTCTTTGCAGGGGTTTTACCCCAGGTATATCGTCCCAAGCAGCAGCTTGTATCCGGCCACCATGCAGCATGCAAACACACTCCTGTTTCTCACAGCTCAGTCTCCCAGGTGTATCACCAGCTCCTACTCTCCACCCCCACTGACACAACTTCCTGTCTTTAAGAGCTGTTCTCCCTGGGAGAGGGCTTAACCCTTGCCTTTCTGAGATCCCATACTTCCCTTACAGGGACCACAGTCCAAATATTGGTGCAATGTAACATCCATCCAGGACCCAACCTCTATGACCTCCACATATCCCCCCCCCCTCTGCCTCAATGCAGAGGTGTTGGAGCACCATTAGACACCATACAATGGACTCGGGAGAGCGCATCGGCATTCTGATGCTGTCTCCCGGGCCGATGCTCTACCATAAAGTTGAATTCCTGGAGGGACAGGAACCACCTCGTCACCCTGGCATTGGTCTGCTTGTTTTGTCGCATCCAAGTCAACGGGGCATGGTCGGACACCAGGCGAAACTTCCTACCCAGTAGGAAGTAGCGCAGAGAGTCTAGTGCCCACTTGATGGGAAGACACTCCCGCTCCACCACAGCATAGTTTCTCTCTGCCGCTGTCAGTTTCCTACTGAGAAAAACTATGGGGTGCTCTTCCCCATTGACCACTTGCGACAAGACAGCACCCAGTCCAGCATTCGAGGCATCCGTCTGTACTACAAACTCCCTGGAAAAATCTGGCGCTACTAGCACCGGATGCTCACACAATGCTGTTTTTTTTTTATTTTTTTTATTTAAAATTTTGCATCAAACAGGAAACGAAATGCGTGATACAACAAATCAATAAACACTATTCATTTAACATACAGTGGGGAAACTAGGGGGGGGGAAGGGGGCACAGGAGGGGGAGGGGGGTCCCCGAGTCGGAACTCAACGACCCGTGACCTAGGGGAGATGTCCTCGAGGTGGTGACTGTGGTCGGGTTGCCATAGCTAAAGGAGATAGTGTCCGTGGATAAGTCCGAGTCCTTAAGAGTAGTAGTGAGAAAGCTATACCATTTCTGGTAAAAGAACTTCCGGGATGGTTGTGACGTAAAGTCAGTGTTGAGACGATCAAGAGACAGAAGGGTGGCAAGCTCCGAGTGAACCCGAGATAATGAGGGTGGTGTAGCAGAGATCCAGTGAGCCAGGATAGCCCTCCTCGCCACTAGGAGGCATGTAAGGATCCACAAGTGGTGAGGTGAGGGGGATGCCCCTGACCATTTTTGCAGACGCTTGTCCCAATATCCGAAGAGGAGGAGTAAAGGGTCTTTAGGAGCAATAGAGCGGGTGATATCCGTGATGAAAGCCAGAATGCCGTCCCAAAACAAGGAAATCCGGGGCAGGACCAAAACTTATGAAAGAGAGACGGTCTCACGACAGAACACCAAGGACATTTAGTAGCTGTGGGATTGTCTTTGTCGGATAGAAACGGTATGTGGGCGCGGTGGAATATTTTCAACTGTGTCTCCCTCCAGGCCTCGTTAGGTGTGATCCCAAGGGTAGTGCGAAGACCGCTGACGATGTTGGGCAAGACATCTTCTCCTGGGAGGTCCTTAAGCCAATTGGAAGCCGTAGAGGTGAACAACGCTGGAGGGCAAGTCTCTAGGAGGGGCTTATAAATTCCAGAGATACTGAAGTTTCCGGACTCCACCAGACGGTCGATAAGGGACGACTTGAATCTGTCTCCAGGCCTCCCCGGTGTAGAGCTGATAAAGTGAAGGCATTGGGCCAGGTAGAAGTGATCCACATCTTGGAGGGCAGATTTGGCCGTGATGGCCTGAAGAGAGTAAGGAAGTCCAGTCTGAAGATCACATAGGTCAGCAAAGCACAGCAGACCTTTTCCGTCCCAGGAGCGAAATGCTGCATGTGTAAGTCCTGGGGGGAAGTTGGGATTCCCCCGTATCGGGAGGAATTTAGAAAAGTACAGAGGCAACTTGAGGAGTTTACGCACTTCCCTCCAAGCAATGATCGTGTCCCTAAGTAACAGGTTGTGTCTGAGCTCTGGTCGCATTTGTGCCCATTTAGTATGGAGAAGAGCAGTTAACGAAAAGGGGCTGGACATCTGAGACTCCAGTGCAAAATTAGAATAATGGGAGGTCTGAGAGATCCAATCCAAGGCAACTCTACATAAGCAAGACAGATTATACAACCTTAGATTAGGGAAGTTGATGCCAGCGTCGCGTCTGGGAAGACAGAGTTTTTGAAGTGATATACGGGGCCTCCTCCCCTTCCAGAGAAAGCGAGAGAAAGCACGGTCAAGGACCTGAGCATCCTTGTGCTTAATCAGCAAGGGGAGGGTCTGCAACAAATATAAAAGGCGGGCAAAGCTGACCATCTTGATCAAATGGCATCGACCCAGAAGCGACAGCGGCAATTCCATCCAGTTTTCCAATTCTCTCTGTAGTTTTGAGAACATGGGGGGGTAGTTCAACGTATATATCGTAGAGGGAGTTCTGCCTATTTTGATGCCCAAGTAGGTTATATGGCTAGAAGCTATCATAAACGGGGATGTAGTTTCCCATGCTCGTTTCCCTTTTTCCCCCTAATGGAAGAATTTCACTCTTTGAAAAATTAATGCGTAAACCTGAGCATTGCTTGAAGCTATCGAAAACGGAGATAATCACAGGTATATCCGCAGTGGGATTTGAAGTAAATAGCAAAATATCATCGGCGAATAGGGATATACGTAGTTCTTGGGACCCAATCTGTATACCGTGAAGGGGAGCTTTGGTCAGTAGGTAACGGGAAAGGGGCTCAATCGCCAGGTTAAACAGCAGCGGGGAAAGGGGGCACCCCTGACGTGTGCCCTTGTATAGGCGGAATTCATCCGTGAGGGAGTTACCTACGCAGAGCCTAGCTACAGGGGCAGCATACATAGATCCGAGAAGGTTGACAAAAGAACCCTGGAAACCCATGACAGATAGTACTTTCGTCAGCCAGGCAAAATTGACATTGTCAAATGCCTTCTCGGCATCCAAGGTAACTATGGCAGTGTCCTGATCAGGATGGAGGCGGGCTTGGTCTAGGGTTAGTACAACTTTTCTAATATTGGCTGCGGCCGATCTTCCTTTTGTGAAGCCCGATTGAGCCGGGTGAATCAGGGAAGGCATGATAAGGGCGAGGCGGGAGGCAGTGATTTTCAAAAGGATTTTCACGTCCAAGTTCAATAATGAGATAGGACGATACGACCCCGGCTCAAGGGGGTCCTTCCCCTTTTTCGCTAAAAGTTTAATAATAGCCTGATTGCCCGTCGGAAGGTAAGGACCACCGTCCCAGATGGAGGAATAAACGTCGACCAGGGTAGAAACTATGCAGGGAGACAGGGCCTTGTAGAACTCTCCAGAGAGTCCGTCCGGGCCAGGGGCTTTGTTTGTAGCCAACTGTTTAATGGTCAGTAGAACTTCCTCAGAAGAAATAGGGGCATTAAGCCTAGCAAGTTGGTCCTGGGATATAGTAGGAAGCCCTGTACCCGCCAGAAAAAGATCTCCCACTGAGGAGTCCACGGGTTCAGGCGCATACAGGGATGAATAGAAGGCCCGCATAATACGTTGTACGCCCTGCGGAGTTGAGTCAATCAAACCCGTATTATCTCTCAGGGAGCCAATATGCGTCGATGAAACTGGGCCCTTGCACAACCTCGCCAACAGCTTGCCCGCTTTATTACCGAACTTGTGCAAGGTCGCAGAGAGATAAGCCCTATCAATTTGTTCTCGTTTTTCAGCCCAAGAATCAAAATTTGCCTTGGCCTCCAACCAGGCTTTCCTAGCCGCAGGAGTATCTGCCAACAGTAAAGTCCGCTGAGCTACCTGCAATGATTCGCTTGCCTTTTTATAGCCGCTATTGGCATGTCTTTTGAAGCCCGCCGCGTAAGATATAATACGGCCCCTCATAAAGGCTTTACCCGTTTCCCAAAATAGTTGCGGGGAGGTCTTGTGGGCCGAGTTGGACGAGGAATAGTCCTCCCAGGCGCGTTCTAAGTAGGATACAAAATCCGCATTATTTTTCAGGTATGACGGGAACCGCCAGATGAGGGGGGTGGATGGAGCTTCTGAAAGTTCAAGGGAAACAGCGACTGGAGCATGGTCCGAGATCGCTATATCGTGGATGGTGGCATCCTTAAGTATTGGTAAGAGAGAGTCCGTGCTAAAGAGATAATCTATTCTAGTAAAAAGTTTATGAGGATGGGAGTAGAAGGTGTATTCTCGGTCTGCAGGATGGAAGTGTCGCCATACATCAGTAAGTGCCAGAGATTCAATTACCGACGCCAATGGAGTGGGATTAGAAAGAGCATTAGACCAGGGGGACAATTTGGGTGAGGATCTGTCCAAAACAGGATCCAGCACAGCATTAAAATCACCGCCAAGAATGCGAGGGACATGTGGAAGGGTCAGGATGCGCGCCGAAATAGCAGCATAAAAGGAGTGATCAATCACGTTAGGGGCATACACATTAGATATAACAAGTTCCTTATTATAGAGGCGTATGTGTGCCGAGACATACCGGCCATCAGAGTCTGCATCAGTGGATAGCACCTCCACTGGGAAACGCTTATGGAGAAGAATCAGCACTCCGGCCTTGCGGCCCGAGGCGGCCGAGCCAATGACTTTCCCTACCCATAACTTTTCCATACGTATCATATCGTCTGCTGAAAGATGTGATTCCTGAATAAGAGCGATGTCTGCCCTGAGACGTTTGAGGTGGCGCAAGACTTTCATCCTCTTATTCGGGGATCGGAGACCCTTTACATTCCACGTAACGACTACCATAGAAAGGGGGGGGTGATGATATGTGGCAGGAGAAACAAAAATGGTGCTTACCAGTACCGGTGAGGCGATGGGACAGCGCCCAGCAGAATGGAGCTCAACAGCCGACCGATAGGTACCGATCGTTGGAAGGAAGCTGAGAGGTAAAAACGACCACCGTGAGGGATGGATGGGGAGGGATGAAGGCGGGAAAACTGGATGGAACCAACGAGAAACTGCACAATAATAAGAACTGTCAACAAAATATAGAAACTTCACTTTTTTCCGCATGCGTATACTGTGGAACGCCGCTCCCCAGGCGCGGACTCCGTCAAGAAAAGAGGAAATTCAGGTGATACCCATATGAAATATCCGTCAAGTAGGGATGACGGGTGTCAGGCCTGAAAAAGGAGATAGGAGATATGGCGGCCACAGTACACGCACGTATGAAAGAAGAGGATTACAATTATACAACAGCTGTGGAGGAAATAAAATGTGAAGCGAACAGCATACATGTAAGCAACTAAACAGTACATAAAGGCACATAGTAGTAACAGGTCGCCCACCAGAGATCCCCCGGACCAAAAGTCCAGAGGGTAGCAGCCCCGGGACAAACCATAGCACAAAATATAAACCAAGGCCTTCAAAGTGGAGAAGGATCAACGAGGTGGGACATTGCGACCAGAGCTCACCACATCAGAGTATCTCTGCCGTTTAGGAGACTCTTTCCTGGGGCTCCGTGGGACCATGGATCTGGAAAGTGGGAGGGCCTTAGTTGTTGTCGATGATGGACCCTGCTCGCCGGGATGCAGGGAGCGGATAAAGGCCTCTACTTCCTCTGGATCCTGGAAGGAACGCTGAGTGCCATCAGGTGCTCGAAGGCGTAAGGTCGCCGGATAGGCCAGGGTAAACTTGATGTGCTCCTGAAACAGTTGGGAACAGACGGTTTGAAATGCTTTTCTCTTTTTTGCGACTTCAATCGAGTAATCTGCAAAGATTAAAATTTTTATGCCCTCAATCTGGAAGTTAGGGGTTTGGCGGAATTTTTGAAGAATAGCGGATTTATCCGCATAGTTCAAAAACTTGGCTATGATGGGACGAGGGGTCTTACGGTCATCCGAATACAGACCCATCCTGTGAGCCCTCTCCACCACGCACACTCCCTGCAAACCCAGGGCAGCGGGAATTTTTCTGGCGCAGAGGTCAGGAATGGCGGAGGGAGCTACGGTTTCAGGGACCCCAATGAATCTCAAGTTGCTCCTTCTAGCCCTGTTCTCCAAATCTTCTAACTTTTCCATAATCATACGGTTCAGCTTGTCCTGGGACTGCTCTGTATGCTGGGATTGGTACAGTTCATCCTCCACACTAGAAAGGCGGCTTTCCACCTCCACCAATCTGCGTGAATGGGCTTCCAATTCTTTCTTTATGCCGGCCATCCCAGCAGCGACCGCCTTCTCCACTGAAGCTGAAATTGTGGGGTTTAATAATTTGACCACTGCCAGTGCTATCCGTTCAGTGGAAGGGTCATCTATGGAGGGAACACTGGCAGGGTCCTGCTGGGCGATCGCTGCCTGCTGGTGAGAAGTGTCCATGGCCGCCGCATCCGTGGGATCGGGCGTGCAGGCCGAGACCGCGGCCTCGATTTGAGAGGCACCAGGCGGGACGCGCGGCGCGGCCTTTTCCAAGAACCGCTCCATATAGAATGGGAGGAAGCGGTTCGTCCGGGCACCGGGATGGTACTGAGCCGGTGGGGACCGAGTGCGGCCATCCAGGAAGGCAGGGCAGGAGTTTTTAGGCAGCTTTGTGAGTCCGGCCGCGGGAGCAGCTAGAAGGCACAGCTAGTGCATACGGCGCCGGAACCGACATAAACGGGGTACCTTGATCCGTCAGGATCTCCTTGGGTAGCCCAGTGCGTGAAAACATTTGGAACAACTCTCGGGCAATAGCCTTGGAGGTTGTTTTCCGTAATGGGACTGCCTCCGGATACCTGGTTGCGTAGTCTAATACTACTAATATATATTGGTGTCCCCTTGCAGATTTTACTAAGGGCCCCACCAGGTCCATAGCAATCCGCTCAAACGGGACCTCAATTATAGGCAAAGGAACTAAGGGGTTCCTATAGTGTGACACTGGTGCTGTTAACTGACACGTGGGGCAGGAAGCACAGTACCTCTTTACCTCTGCCTTCACGCCTGGCCAGTAAAATCGGTCAGTTATTCTGGCCTCTGTTTTCTCCGCCCCCAGGTGTCCGCCTAATGCGTCATTGTGAGCTAAATCGAGGAGCTTTCGCCGATACGACTGGGGAACCAGCAACTGTTCAATAATTTCCCCTCGGCTTTCAGTCACTCGATAGAGCAAATCCCCAATGAACGCAAAGTGCGGAAACTTTTGTTCTGCCCCTGGTATTTGTGGGACTCCATTCACCACTGAAATCTGTTCTCGGGCATTGACTAAAGAGGGATCCTGTAACTGGGCGGAGCTAAATGCCCCCTTGGATATGTCCAGGTCTGGGTGCACTGGTCTAGGGGAAACCTCCCCTTCAGCCTCCCCAAGGGGAATCTGCAGTGGGGAGAGTTCCTCCTCATCTCCCCCCAACATGACCTGTAACGGAGAGTCTTCCCCCCCCTCAGGGGTCAACTCAGGTTTGAGACCTGAAACATGAACGTCATCAGTCATATCAACATTTTCTATTATACCAGTACCACCCTTAGGTGTTTCAAGGCTAACGGGGTGTGTTGTGGGCAGTTCTGGACCGGACCCCTGAGACTTTAGCCCTTCAGGCCCCACTGTCTCTAGTTCTCTGGGCCATCCAGGTAGTCCACTCTGCACCTGGTTCCATAGTTCAAGGAATAGTGGACAATCCCGCCCCACTATGATATCGAGGGCCGAGTCTCCCGATCACTCTAGCGTGGACCAGTGTCACCATACTCCCGGAGTCCAGTAACGCCTTGGCAGGAAGGTGGTTCACCCAAATCTCGCATTCTAATTGTCCTGCGGATAAATCGAGATGTGTGGTACATGCTAGTTGGGCATAGAAGGAGACTCTCCTGCCCACCCCACATTCCATGGGCTCCTCCTGAAGCAGGCACTGCGCCCGGGTATGGCCCCAGGATCGACAACGCCAAAATTGTAGGTCTCCCATTCGGTTGCCAGGGGCTGATCTCTGCGGATCTAGCGAAACTGAGGTAGGGATGCAGGTTCCCGGGTCTGGTAGGGCTCCCCTCCTGGATGCTGCAGCTGGCCGTCCTGCCCTTGATGTGGGTTCCCGTCGACTGGCAGGTCCGAGCAGATCCTCCACCACGGTATACCTTTCAACCAACTCCACCAACCGGTCGACTGTTGCGGGGTCTCCATGGCTTACCCAGCGTTGCAGGTCATCCGGCAGGGACCGCAGGTACCTGTCCATCACCACTCGTTCCAGCATTTGTGGGCCAGACAACGTTTCTGGCTGCAGCCATTTTTTGACCAGCTGCACCAGTTCATGCATCTGAGACCTCGGTGGGCGGTCAGGTTGGTACCTCCAGCGGTGCACCCTTTGGGCCCTAACGGCTGTAGTCACCCCTAGGCGGGCCAGGATCTCAGCCTTCAGACGCTCATAGTCTTTGATGTGTTCCGTTGGAAGATCAAAGTAAGCCTTTTGCGGGTCACCAGTAAGGAAGGGGGCGATGATGCCAGCCCATTGGTCACAGGGCCATCCCTCTCGCTCCGCTATCCTTTCAAAGGTAAACAGAAAGGCTTCTACATCATCATTTGGAGTCAGTTTCTGTAAAACATGGCTGGCTCTCCCGGCTATTTGGTTGCCAGGGCCAACAGCTACTTGCTCTCGTCCTTGAGCTAGCTGTTGTACTGCCTCCTTTAAGGCTGCCACCTGCGTTTGTGTAGCCTCCTGCTGGGCTGTAAGATGGGTGACCAGCAAGCGGGTAGTCTCCTGCTGAGCTGCTATAGCCTCCTCATGGCGACGGTTCGCTTCTATGGAGGCTTGCTGCTGGGACACAGTGGCTTGCATTAGCGCCTTGATAACCTCCTCCATGTCTTTTTTTTGCTGTATGCAAAGACTTCACCCACGACATGCAAATGGGTACACTGTCTCTTTAAGATCACTTTGCAAATCGGCTTTTTCGGTTTAAATACACTGCCCGCATCCGAAACACCAGTTGTGATATTTGGGGGAGATAGCTCCAAGGGATCACATGCACAAGCCGGGTAAACGTAATCAAGAAGTGTTTTATTCTCTTCAAAACAGAAATAAAGCTTCCAGCAGCCAACAGTCCAGAAAATAGGTATAACTTAAAAGTCCGCTTAACTTCAGCATAAAATGGAAATTATAAAACAATACCAGCTCTTTGCAGGGGTTTTACCCCAGGTATATCGTCCCAAGCAGCAGCTTGTATCCGGCCACCATGCAGCATGCAAACACACTCCTGTTTCTCACAGCTCAGTCTCCCAGGTGTATCACCAGCTCCTACTCTCCACCCCCACTGACACAACTTCCTGTCTTTAAGAGCTGTTCTCCCTGGGAGAGGGCTTAACCCTTGACTTTCTGAGATCCCATACTTCCCTTACAGGGACCACAGTCCAAATATTGGTGCAATGTAACATCCATCCAGGACCCAACCTCTATGACCTCCACATAACATTGCAAGTAACTTTGAGTACTGTGGGTAATAATACTGGGGAGTAACTTGGAGAATTGTGAGTACTTGGAGTACTGTGAGCAATTTGGAGTAATCTGCAATATTGTAAGTATAGAGAGTATTCTGTATATAGTGGGGACATTGCCAGTAACTTGGAGTATTGAGACTAACTTGGGTCTCTGTAACCTGAGACCTGCAATTTGGGGCACACAAGTCGGTGCAAGTAACTTGGAGCACTGTGTGTAAATGGGAAATTGTGAGTAACTTGGAGCACTGTGTGTAACTGGGCCATTGTGAGTAATTTGGAGCACTGTGTGAAACTGGGCCATTGTGAGTAACTGGGGCACTGAGAGTAACTGGAGTATTGTGAGTACCTGAGGAATTGTAGGTACCCGGAGCACTGCAAGTACAGAGGCATTGTGACTGGGGCATTGTGTGTACTCAAAGCACTAGGAATACTCAGGCAGTGTGTGTAATCTGGGGGCACTGTGAAAACTGAGGCTTTGAAGGTATCATTGAGTACTGGGGCACTGTTGGTACTGAGGCACTGGTTGTATAAAGGCACCCCAAGCGAGAGCAGGAGGAGTGGACAACTGGAACTTCATGATACTGAACAGGAGGAGAAGACGCAGTGTAACCAGGGAGGCCCCTATCCTGAAGGATGAAGACCTATCTCCTTTCACAGTTAGAAATGGTGGCATGGTAGAGCAATGTTACTATCATAGGGGAATATAATTATCCAGATATTGACAAGGCAGATGGAACTGCTCACTCTTCTAAATGTCTTTTGGGACAATTTTATGTTTCAGTTGGTGGATGACACAACTAAAAACAAGGCTCTGCTTGACCTACTGATAGCGGATGTGGAAGTAAGGGATACCTTAGGAAACAGCGATCACAAGGCAATTACGTTCACTGTAAATCATAGGAAAAGCAGACATGAGAGTAGGACATGTACATCAAATTTAAAGAGAGCCAGCTTTACCAAGCTGTGCTCCACACTCTATTGCGTTAAATGGGAGAATTTTCTAAAAACAAAAAAACATGGAGGAAAAATGGGAATGCTTTAAGAACATTTGAATTAATTCCATTAGCCAGTGTACTCCATTGGGTAACAAATATAAAAGAATTAAGGTTAAACCTGGGTGGCTAAATTGTAGTGTGAAAAGGCACATTAAAGAAAAAAAAAACCTGGGTGGTTAATTCTAACGTAAAAAATTACATTAAAGAAAAAAAATGTCCTTTAAAAAATATATGGCAGAGAGGACATTGCCAGTGTTCCAACACTTCAAAGTATGCAACAAGAAATGTAAGATCAGGGCAGCAAAAATAGACCACGAGAGACACATAGTAGCTAAAGGGAGTGAAAAGAATCCCAAACGTTTTTCAAATATATAAATAATAAAAATGCAAAGTAAGAGCATATTAGCTCCATGAAGGATGGTCAGAATAAGGTTGCTTTAAGTGATAGGGAGAAAGCAAATGTAATAAATACATTCTTTTCCTCAGTATTCACTGATGAAAAGAAGGGGTATAATAGACAAGATGATATTGTTAGCAAAAAAGCAATGAGTGTACCATTGTGGCTAACATAAGCCAGTGTTCTTAAAATACTTGAAAAACCTAATGTGAACAAATCACCAGGGCCAGGTGGATTACACCTGAGAGTCCTTAAAGAACTTATGTAAAGGTGCAACCTCGCGCTTATGGTAAGTAATGTGCGTATATTAATTAAATAATTAATTAAATAATTAAATTAGTTTAAAATTAAATGTGCAATCAATAGCTGCTTGCTGCAAATTAAAGTGCTGGTGCCTTTAAAGTGATTAGAACATAGTGTTGTAGCGCTCCTCTCAATAATACGCTAAATTGTGCAAATAATATCAATGTGCAACCTGTTGCAATAATAAGCTGAAATAGTGCAAAATAAGCCGAAATTGTGCAAAATAAACTCATGTGCAAATATTGCAATCAAAACAACAACCTATTCAGTGAATTCATAAAATTAAATAAATAAAAATAACTAGCGATTATATAAATAAATAGCGATTGGCTGAGCGTACCTTGACGTCACTTCCGGCCGGTGAAGCGCACGCTGCGGGAGCAGCGTACCACCGAGCCGTGCTCTATCTGCCTTGTTATCTCTTTATTTTTGTAAGTAAGTTTCCTTAGCAATAAATCCTTTTATACATACATACTTCACCATGGATGGCTTTTTATTATTCCTCATGAGGGAACTCGGAATTTAAGAAGAACCATCTCCAAGGATCTCTCCCATCAAAGTGTATATCCTAGGCTGTTACTGAAAGAAGCTGTGACTACACTACAGAATTTATACTTAATGCCTATATACCAAATGTTTTGTGGTAAGTAGACAACCACAGGGGGAGCACCCCACACGTTTATATAAGTGAAGCACAGAAGCACTTTTTTCTGCACTGGATGGACACTTTATTGATTCTTATATATTAATATATGGACAATTTTTTTTTTATTTATTTAATTTTATGAATTCACTGAATAGGTTGTTGTTTTGATTGCAATATTTGCACATTGGTTTATTTTGCACAATTTTGGCTTATTTTGCACTATTTCAGCTTATTATTGCAACAGGTTGCACATTGATATTATTTGCACAATTTAGCGTATTATTGAGAGCAGCGCTGCAACACTATGTTCTAATCACCTTAAATAACGTAGCCAGGTCATTGCCAGACCGTTATTCTTAATCTTTAAGGACAGCTTATTGATCACAATGGTACCAGCAGACTGGCAGAAAGCTAATGTGGTGCTAATATTCAAGAATGAGCCAAGATACATACCAGGAAACTACAGTCCAGTCAGCCTTACATCAATAGTTTGTAAATTTTTGGAGGCATTGATATAGGGCCATATCCAAGAATTTGCTAATGAAACTAGTATCATAAGTGGTAACCAGCATGGGTTTATGAAAGATTGTTCTTGCCAGACTATCCTGTTAATGTAATGGAAGTGAGATATAATCTGGATAAAGGAAGGGACTTCTTGCTTGTTAACTAAGGCAGCTACCACTGGGCTTGGTGCAATCATGTTTCCTGATTTGCTGGGACTTTGGGTTATTTGACCCAAGGTTGTCCCTCTGCCCCGGACGACAGTAGTTTAAGGACGGCCTGGAGGGGTTCCTGAATCCAGACCCCCTACAGTACTTAGACATATGTCAATAGCGGTTACACCACCAGCATGTTCAACCCTCTTCAGGGTCCCTGCGAAGTGGGTTCTTGCTCCTCTGGGGTTGGGGTAAGTCATTTTTAGAGTCTTGGAGAAAATTATAACATCTTCCCGGTAAACTAGTACAGTCTCAAAATTAAAGTCTACCAAGCATAATTTCATTAAGCGTTGAAAAGTGCTGGAGGCATTGCTTGGCCTAAAGGACATGTGGTTGAACTCAGACATTCCCAAGGGTTTGATAAAGCCAGTCTTTTCACAATCCTGATCTCTTACTGGGACTTTCCACTAGCCGATTGCCAAATCAAGGATAGAGAAGCACTTGGTATGCCACAATGACATTAGTGATCCTTCCACCCAAGGTAATGGGTAGGCATCCTGGTGGGTACAGACACTTAACTTGCCATAGTCCACCCAGAATCACAGGCTTCCTCCTTTCTTCCCCACCAGAACCACCAGAGCAGCCCAGGAGCTGAAACTCCAGGATTACACCATTTCATAGCAGGTTGTGGAGCAAGTCCCTGACCTCCTGGCACAGAGCTGGGTCAGAGAAGTGTTTGTAGAAAACATCATGGTCCCAGCTGGGCTCAGCTGGGGGCCTGCTGAAGAGAGAGGATGCCTGAGCTAGAGTCTGAGTAGAGGCAAGAGATCTGGGGACTGGGGTCAAGAAGCTTCTCATACAGTATGAGTGAGTACTTAATCCAGCCATACTTTCAAGAGAGGTGACTGTGGAGTGGAATACCCCACCAGTCAGGTCCAGGTGCAGTCAGAATTGAGTGCAAACAACCAATGGTACACCAACTCCCAGTGGCTGAACTAGAGCAGTCAGGTGCAGTGCAAGAAAGCCACACATTGTATTACTACTTTAACTTCTACCACTACATTTTTCACCAGTACTACTTTCTATAAATGCTTTAAAGAACATTGCAACATACTGCTGTGCAATACAGCTTGCAACCTGTTTCAGAGTAGCCAAGGACTTAGCAGTCCTCAGTTTTTGTGTATAAAGTTCTAAAAATGTCTTCAGTTCAGGGTATCCCATGCTCCTATTTCCCATAAAAGTTAACAGTTCTCAAAAACACATAAAACAAGAAACAAATCCCCTAGTCTGTTTTTTGAGTCATGTGGCTGTGGGCAGCACTACACTTAGCTAGCACAGGTGCCTGAAGATAATTGGATCATTCAGAGACATCTAATCAGCCTCTAGTGTTAATAGCCAGCTTTAGAGCTGGACTGTTGGCATCTTGACTGGTTTGGTAAAATCTTCCTTTATTTTCAGTGCTCAATACTTATAACATCACAGCTCAGCTATGAGACTATTAGCCCACTAGCAGGTGATCATTTGCATATCTGAATCTTGGTGTTTGCAAGCCTTCGTTAGGCAGCACTTCCCTCTGCTACAACATGGTCAGGTTTTTTTTTTTTATCCAAAATATCTTTATTAAATATCACGTTTTTTACTAAACACCATCTTTTGCCCACACTGTTGGCTTGGTGGTGAAAGTCCTAGCTGGGTTTTTACCCCCCTGTGCAATCCCCATACTTAATAGACAATAAGCACAGTAGCTATCACTTTCAGTGCGATGCCTATATTTTAATATGGAGCTAGATGTGAAACCTTAAGCAGGACCATCTCCATAAGGAAGAGAATACTCTAATCCTTTGTCTCTGTAATTCCATTGGCCCAAGGCACAGTATCGACAAATACATAAAATGAAATGCAAAGCCAGTCAAATAGTATCCTGGGTTTCTGTCATCATTTATGTTCCACTATTGTGCTTTACTTGTAAGACTCCATGTATGTGGCCTCAATCATCCTGGCCAGAGAGTGCCATTACTAACTGCTATACATCATCTCGCTGGAGCAACTGCAGATCCTATTTTGGAGATACCTTGGCCACCCTCATCCTTTCTCTCTTTGATTCCTTAGTAAAGCCAGGAAAAACCTACCAGTGTCCTTCTATATCATCATTCTACAGATAGAAATACTTTGTAGTAATAACAATTATGTACTGTAGTATTTGAATATATGAAAAGGCTTACTTTTTATTTTGGATAGGGTAGGGATGGGTTAATCCCTTTGTCAGGTTGTTTTTTATTTCTGTGCCCCTGCTGGGAAGATTTATAAATAGGGGCTACCTGTCCTGGTGGCCATTGTCCCTTTAAACATCAAACGTGTTATACTTACCTGCTCTGTGTAGTTGGTTTTGCACAGGGCAGCCTGGATCTTTAAAGCGGAGTTCCACCCAAAAGTGGAACTTCCGCTCCTCTGCTTCCTCCCCCCTCTGGTGCCACATTTAGCACCTTTTAGGTGGAAGGGGGAACGGGTACCTGTTTTTGACAGGTATCTTTCCCCACTTCTGGGAAACAGCACTGCGGGAACCGTCCCTCAGAAGTTCCATCCCTTTTCTCCTTCCTCCACCGCCGAGCCAATAAGAATGTGCAGCGCACTTCACGTATGCACAGTAGGGAACCAGCTGGGAAGCCGAAAGACTTCATTGCCAGTTTCCCTTAGAATGAATGCCGTCGACAGCACCCGGAAGCACCGGCAGCCAGCAGCCGATCCAAAAATCGGCTGGGGTGCTGACATCGCAGGCTCTTTGGACAGGTAGGTGTCTATATATAAAAAGTCAGCAGCTACAGTATTTGTAGCTGCTGACTTTAAATTTTTTTTTCCACAGCTGGACCACCGCTTTAAGTTATGACATACACTGCCCAGCCAAAAAAATAAAAAAGTCGTCAACAAAAAAGAAAAAGGTCACTGCACAAAGCCTTCTCCAGCACATCCCAAAGATTCTCAATGGGGTTAAGTTCTGGACTCTGTGGTGGCCAATCCATGTATTAAAATGATGTCTCATGCTCCCTGAACCACTCTTTCACAGTTTGAGCCCGATGAATCCTGGCATTGTCATCTTGGAATATGCCCGTGCCATGAGGGAAGAAAAAATCCATTGATGGAATAACCTGGTCATTCACTATATTCAGGTAGTCAGCTGACCTCACTCTTTGGGCACATGCAGTAACTATCCTAAAGGATAGTTACTGCATGCTTATTTTAGTTAGTAGCTTAGTTAATTCCAGGTGGCGACATTTTTTTGGCCAGGCAGCGTATATTCATATTCAGCTTGTGAGCCACAAATGTCTTATTATAATTTTGATAAATGATTGATAGACCAGTATAGGGAGTTTCCCCACTATTAATGGAATTGTTAACCTTTTCTACATATTTCATTATTTAAATGCACTGATTCATTATTTTTTAACAAATAAAAAACTGAAAAATTGGGCGTGCAAAATTATTCAGCCCCCTTAAGTTAATACTTTGCAGCGCCATCTTTTGCTGCGATTACAGCTGTAAGTTGCTTGGGGTATGTCTCTATCAGTTTTGCACATCGAGAGACTGAAATTTTTGCCCATTCCTCCTTACAAAACAGCTCGAGCTCAGTGAGGTTGGATGGAGAGCGTTTGTGAACAGCATGATAAATGGAAAATTCCGTGCAAATGGATGTAATTAAGCTAATTATTGGCTGCAGCCTACCCCAAAAATACAGGTAAACTATATCTGAAAAATAGGAATAGGTGGGGTATGTTGGCGCTGCCGTTCCTTATACTGAGTGTGTGGGAGAAAGATATAACTGGTAATATAGAGAAAATGTGAATGCTTGTAACGTATATTAGGCCAATCAATGGTATAAATACATAAGAGAAATATTGGTCCTTATAAACACCGAATGTTTCCAACAATGAGCCACAGATATGTCACAGATAATTATTGGTGAACAATTGCCACTGGTAAAAATTAGTGTTAAATAAATAAATATAACTAATATATAGCTTAGAAAAACTGTAAACGGTACAAACAATTCATATAATAACAAGTGAATATTGCAGAGATAAAAAATCAATTAAAGTGACTCGTGCAATAAATAATATAGCCACTAGGTGGCAGTGCCAGTGTTAAATGTAAAAAGTAAAAGGATATCCAAGTGATGTTCTTAATATTCAAGTGTATAGGTGAAAAAGGTCTGTGCTGAGTGATATATACCACTCAATAGAGGTTGATACTTCAGAAAGATTACCCAATAAGATGTGGGTATGGATATCCAAGTGAAAAAATATATAATTAGAAAAAAATATATATAAATGACTGTAGTGAATAGTGCCACATAAGTATCCTAAAAAAATCTCATAAGATTCCAAAGTGTAAATAATTAGTGAAATAAATAAATATAATTTTAAGATTAAGCCAAAGAATTAATATAGTCCGTAATAGATATCTGGTGAGAAAAGTCCACAAAGTACGATCAATATGTTGATCTTCCAAAAAGTGCAGCAATAGTGAATGTTAAGGTGCCAAATAAATTCTTATATGGAAAGAGTGAGTCCCAGTGATGGATTCAAGATGTGGGTGCCGGGTGAGGAAAGTCCGTGCTGCCCTCTCAATATAGCCCGCACTCACCAGAGAGCGGCACCCCTACAGGGGTAACCAGCGTTGAGTATATGGGGTAAAACCCTCGATGGCTCTCGATAGGTCTCTCCAATCCTCCTGGGTAAATCTCACTTCCTCCCTCTTATGGTTAAAGTAAGCAAGCGGTATGCAATATAGGGTATAGTAAAGGCAGCCCTCCAAAGTGTTGAAAACGGTATCCAGGGTATATAGATAGAAAACACTAATATAGTGATGTACCGTTTAAAGATTCCATTTATTATCAAAAATACAGGTAGTACTCACATTTAAAATCAGAATACAGCATCCGTAAGTGTGTAGGGACCGCAAACCCCTCGTGTAGCGGTGTTTCCGGGGTTTCCGGGACGCCGTGCGTTTCACCGGCCGGATGTGCGTCTCACACGTCAGTTCCGCCCTGTGAGACGCACATCCGGCCGGTGAAACGCACGGCGTCCCGGAAACCCCGGAAACACCGCTACACGAGGGGTTTGCGGTCCCTACACACTTACGGATGCTGTATTCTGATTTTAAATGTGAGTACTACCTGTATTTTTGATAATAAATGGAATCTTTAAACGGTACATAACTATATTAGTGTTTTCTATCTATATACCCTGGATACCGTTTTCAACACTTTGGAGGGCTGCCTTTACTATACCCTATATTGCATACCGCTTGCTTACTTTAACCATAAGAGGGAGGAAGTGAGATTTACCCAGGAGGATTGGAGAGACCTATCGAGAGCCATCGAGGGTTTTACCCCATATACTCAACGCTGGTTACCCCTGTAGGGGTGCCGCTCTCTGGTGAGTGCGGGCTATATTGAGAGGGCAGCACGGACTTTCCTCACCCGGCACCCACATCTTGAATCCATCACTGGGACTCACTCCTTCCATATAAGAATTTATTTGGCACCTTAACATTCACTATTGCTGCACTTTTTGGAAGATCAACATATTGATCGTACTTTGTGGACTTTTCTCACCAGATATCTATTACGGACTATATTAATTCTTTGGCTTAATCTTAAAATTATATTTATTTATTTCACTAATTATTTACACTTTGGAATCTTATGAGATTTTTTTAGGATACTTATGTGGCACTATTCACTACAGTCATTTACCGTATTTTCCGGCGTATAAGACGACTGGGTGTATAAGACGACCCCCCTAATTCTCATCTACCAGTAATACTTATACTTAGGTTACCTTGGAGATATTATACTCGGCGTATAAGATGACCCCCCATTTTTGGGGGATTTTTTTGAGGTTCAAAAGTAGTCTTATACGCCAGAAAATACAGTATATATATTTTTTTCTAATTATATATTTTTTCACTTGGATATCCATACCCACATCTTATTGGGTAATCTTTCTGAAGTATCAACCTCTATTGAGTGGTTGAGTGGTATATATCACTCAGCACAGACCTTTTTCACCTGTACACTTGAATATTAAGAACATCACTTGGATATCCTTTTACTTTTTACATTTAACCACTTGCCGACTGCCTAACGCCGATCTACGTCGGCAGTCAGCCCCTCACAGGCAAAGTGACGTAGGGCTACGTCACTAGCTTGTGAGGGTCTAGGGAGCGAGCGCGCGCCCCCGGAGGCGCGCTCCCGCGTGGTCACGGGCCCCCCCGCGCGTGTGGCCAGCGGACCCGATGTCCGCCGGTCCCTCGGCGATCGGCGGGGGAGAGGGAGAATGTCAGGCAGCTTGTGTAAACAAGCCACCTGTCATTCTCCTCGCTGCAAAGACACTGATCAAACGGATCTAGTATGTAGATCCGTTGATCAGTGTCCTTACAGCTCAAGCCACAGCCAATCACAGTAGAAAGCACGCCCCTAGGGATACACACAGCCCCTCCCTTCCAAATAAATTTAACCCCTTCACAACCAGTGTATTTTTACAGTAACAGTGCATATGTATAGCACTGATTACTGTAGAAATGTCACTGGTAACCCCAAAAGTGTCACAAATGTCAGTCAAGGGTCCGATCTGTCCGCCCCAATGTCGCAGTACCGCAAAAAAAATCGCAGATCGCCGCCATTACGCGTTAAAAAAAAAACAACAAAAATGACAAAAATCTTTCCCTTTGTTAGTAAACGCGATAACTTTTGCGCAAACCAATCAAAATACGCTTTTTGCGATTTTTTTTACCAAACATATGTAGCATAAAACAAATTGGCCGAAAATTTTAAAAAATTTTGATTTTTACTTTTTTTTGGGGGGGAATTTCATATAAAAAAATGTGAAAAATATTGTTATTTTTGCAAAATTGACGCTCTTTTTTTGTTTATAGCGCGTGATCAAAAAATCGCACAGGTGATCAAATACCACCAAAAGAAAGCTCTGTTTGTGGGAAAAAAAGGACGTCAAATTCGTTTAGGTACAGCGCCGCACGACCGCGCAATTGTCCGTTAAAGTCACGCAGTGCCGAATCGCAAAATACCCCCTGGTCGTTTAGCAGCCAAATCCTCCGGGGCTTAAGTGGTTAACACTGGCACTGCCACCTAGTGGCTATATTATTTATTGCACGAGTCACTTTAATTGATTTTTTATCTCTGCAATATTCACTTGTTATTATATGAATTGTTTGTACCGTTTACAGTTTTTCTAAGCTATATATTAGTTATATTTATTTATTTAACACTAATTTTTACCAGTGGCAATTGTTCACCAATAATTATCTGTGACATATCTGTGGCTTATTGTTGGAAACATTCGGTGTTTATAAGGACCAATATTTCTCTTATGTATTTATACCATTGATTGGCCTAATATACGTTACAAGCATTCACATTTTCTCTATATTACCAGTTATATCTTTCTCCCACACACTCAGTATAAGGAACGGCAGCGCCAACATACCCCACCTATTCCTATTCCTGTTTGTGAACAGCAGTTTTCAGTTCTTTCCACAGATTCTCGATTGGATTCAGGTCTGGACTTTGACTTGGCCATTCTAACACCTGGATATGTTTATTTGTGAACGATTCCATTGTAGATTTTGCTTTATGTTTTGGATCATTGTCTTGTTGGAAGTAGGGATGATCGAACTTTTGAAAATTTCGGTTCGACCAGAACACCCTAACTTCCCGAAAGTTCGGCCCGGATTTCAGAACCCCATTGAAATCAATGGGACCTGAACTTTCGTAATCAAAAAACACAATTTTGAAGCCCTACAACCCAATAAATGCCCCTAAAAAGTGCCTAGGGTTCTGGGTCATGCCCCAGGGACTATTAATCACACAAAGTTCTTAAAAATTTTCGTTTTTGATAAAGAGCCAATTATTGAAAAAATTATTGAAAAAAAAAAGAGATTTCTTTGGATTTAGTGTCTGGGGGGGTCTAAAAAGTGTACCTGTGAAGTTGCAGCTCTGTAGCATGTCCAGAACAAGAAAAAAAAAAGATTGTTTGTATTAGAATTGCAGTACAGCAGGCATAGGGCTCCGCTATTTTCACACCCGGCCGTTTTTGTTGCAATCGTTTATTGGGATTTTTTGTGGACGTCTTTGGAGGCAGACATGACATCTGAACTTCTGTGTAGGGCTATATATACACACACACACATATATGTATATATACACATACACACATATAGGTGTGAAAGTAGCAGAACCCTATGCCTGCGCTAATGAAATTATTTGCAGGCATAGGGCTCTGCTCCTATCACACCTATATGTGTGTATGTGTATATATACATATATGTGTGTGTGTGTATATACCCCTATACAGAAGTTCAGATGTTATGCCTGCCTCCAAAGACGCCTAAGAAATGCCCAAAAAAAACGCCTGCAACAACACACCTGGGCGTTTTTGTTGCAGGCGTTTTTTGGGCATTTTTTGGGTTTCTTTGGAGGCAGGCATAACATTTGTGTCACGAACTGGCAGGACTGGTAGTGGATCCTCTGGACCAGAGAGGCGATGGCGCGGGTTGTACTAGAGGACCGGTTCTAAGCAGTTACTGGTCTTCACCAGAACCCGCCGCAAGGCGGGATGGATTTGCTGCGGCGGTAATTACCAGGTCGTGTCCCCTAGTAACAACTCGATCTCTCTGGCAGCTGATATGGCGTGGTACACAGGGAGTAGGCAAGAGCGTAGTCGGACGTAGCAGAGGTCAGGGCAGGCGGCAGAGGTTGAAAGGCGAGACGTCGGTAGCAACGGGTACGGCAACAGGCAAAGCAAACAAACACAGAAGGGAACGCTTTCTCAGAGGCACAAGGCACAAAGATCCGGCAGGAAGCTGTGGGAGGAGAAGGTATTAATGGACAGTGCACAGGTGAAGCCTAATTAAGTCAGCACTACTTTTCACAAACCTTAACCCTTAACAACCAGTTTGGACCAGGCATCAATCACCTGTGCACTGGTCCTTTAGATCTAAGAGTCCCGGTGCGTGCGTGCCCTAGAGAGCGGGGACGCACACGCCGAGACGCAGGAGCGCCGCCTGGGGACACACGCTGTGAGCGCTCCGAGGCCAGCAGGGGGCCCGGAGCGCTGAGCGTAACAATCTGAACTTCTGTATAGGGGTATATATATACACACACACACATATATGTATATATACACATACACACATATAGGTGTGATAGGAGCAGAGCCCTATGCCTGCAAATAATTTCATTAGCGCAGGCATAGGGTTCCGCTACTTTCACACCTATATGTGTGTAGGTGTATATATACATATATGTGTGTGTGTATATATACCCCTACACAGAAGTTCAGATGTCATGCCTGCCTCCAAAGACGTCCACAAAAAAACCCAAT